>NC_072735.1:161127633-161427633 GCF_026930045.1 Uloborus diversus | reverse complement strand
ATTGTAGTATCAAAAATCATCATGATCATTAATCGGACGATTATCAAAAACCTGGTGATCGGTAATCGACTAATTTGCATACCGGCGCATACCTAATTAGTAGTGAAAATGCACGAATTTGATTCGCCGTAAATCCTCACATTAATCATGAAAATATTTTCTTTTCTGTAAAAAGTCTTAATCTTGAGAAAAATCTATTTCGGCAAATGGTCGACCTCTTTTTGACACTTTTATTTATTTTTTTTTTAAACTTAATGCATCAATTTATTTCACTTATACATAATAGTAACAGGTAAACGTGTGATAAATTTATTACAAGTTATATTTACTTTTATGCGGTTAAGCAGTTTTGAGAAAAATAGGCTAAAAAATTACTGGTGGAAGAGAACTAGAATTAACTTTTATGTGGTGATCAAAAGCTTTGGGTTCAAAATGAGCAAAAAAATATTTTCTTCAAAAAAAAAAAAAAACCTTTTTACCTACTCAAATAAGAAAGTTCTCTCTCTCTCTCTGACCAAAAAAATCGTAAATTTCGAAAGTGCGCGTTTAGAACTTTCATTCTCTCTTCAATCTTCAACGATTCTTTTGACCCGGAACAGTTCTAGGATGCGCATGATAGATTCAATATTATAAATGCTTATTACTATTGTTTGGAGCGAAAAACAATTACAGAAAAAGCTTGAAGTATTTAGACAAATTATGACTATCGTGTAAACGAAAGTTGTGGTTGTGAGTACGAGATTTTGTTTATCTGTCAGGTCCCTGTGGCAAGGATTTTCAACAACTTATTGATCTGGTTGAATCGGTACAGCTCCTGAGATTCAATGAAGTTTGAAGTTTAATGGGGTTCAACTTTTGAGAAGGTTTCAAAATAAATGCATTTCATAGAAACTAGCGTTGCGATGAGGGCTGCGGAGTCGGAGTCGGGCTGGTTTTGGCGTCAAGGAGTCGGAGTCTGAAGTCGCAGGTTTGAAATACCAAGAGCCGGAGTTAGTTATTTTCCCTCTAAGTCTGCAGCTCGGCCAGTACTGTCCGAGTCGCACTGATTTTGGGGAAAAGGAGTGGGAGCGCACTGATTTTGGGGAAAAAGAGTCAGAGCCGCACTGATTTTGGGGAAAAGGAGTGGGAACCGCACTGATTTTGGAGGAAAAGTAGTCGGAGTTGGGAATAGCAGATTTAAAATTTCAAGAATGGGAGTCGATAATTTTCTCTCTAAATCTGCAACTCTGCCAGTGCTGTCGGAGTCAGAGTCGCATTGATTTTGGAGAAAAAGAGTCGAGAGTCGGGAATCGCAGATTTAAAATTCCGAAAGTCCGAGTCGATCATTTTCACTTTTAGTTCGCAACTCTGTCAGTGCTCTCGGAGTTGGACTGACTTTGGTGTAAAGGAGTCGAAGCTTCTAAACTTCCCAGAGTCGGAATCGGAGCCGGAGTCATTTTCCCTTCGACTCCGCAGCTACGACAGCTGAAGCTTTTCATGACTGCTTACAACTAAACTAAAAATCAATTTGAGATATTACTTCTTTAGTGATACTAGGGCCATTCCATGTGGTAGAACGGGACAATTTTCAGCATATTTTGTTTTATGGATAAAAAAAAAAAAAAAAAGCTAAAAGTTTTATTTTTGTCGAAGAACAAGAAGATAGATTTTTTTTTTAAACTTAGTGTGGATATTCTGACTTCTCACCTCCATGCAGTTGAATTTCAGGGAAGTAAATTAACGTAAAAAAAGAAGTGAACATGTTTTCATATGCTTAACATGTGCAGATTGTAGCAACGAAGAAAAAAAAATATTTCCCTGAAAAATGTATCCATTAGGCTTATTAATGGAAAATTCCTCACCTCCGTGACAGACCTTATCAATGTCATTATTTCTGAGGGGAAAATGAATGTTGGAGAGGTAATACATCAATCTTTGGCACTCTACCAAAAGATAAATTACCAGTATATTCTCAAATTTACTAAATACTATTTTCAACACGCATTTGAACTAAAAGGATAACTACTAATTAAGCCGTTACTTCAATTAAGAAAGCTTAATGTATTAGATTCTTACTAAATCATTAAAATAGCTGATTGTTTGCACAATTAACAAAATTACTATGATATTAAACTGGCCTCGATTTTTAAACATTAAAAGTTTTTTTCTTTTTTTTTTTAATTTCCGTGAACAAGACATTTTTTATTATATGTATATATATATATATATATATATATATATATATATATATATATATATATATATATATATATACACACATTATATATATATATATATATATATATATATGAGTAAAATAATTGCAACTAAGCTGTGCCATTGTTTAAGGTTACTTCTAGTTGGTAACATTTTCATGTGAGAATGAAAAAAGAAGAAAACAAAGGGTTTCGAAATTGAAAAATATTTGCGTTCAAAAGTTAAATTTTCTGGAGAATGAACCGACCACGAAACCGTAAATGAATGTCATTGATTACTGAACATCTTGATCAAAGTAAACTGTTTGACTAATAGGGAAGGATAATAGCAGGCGTGGACACTATAAGTATTTATTAGTAATGTCACTACCAATCTCCAATAATGATGTCTTCTCATATCTGTCCTATGCAATGACTTTAAGATGGTTTTATTTGTGAAAATGTCCTTTAAATAATCTATGAAAAAACGATCGTTTCAATAAGATTCATCAAAATCCGCTAAAAACATCTTACTAATATCAACAAAAACAATTATAAAAAGTTTGCCTCAAATTCGTTTAAAAGTCTTATGACGTTTGTATCTAAGGTTCTATTTTGAAGCGAGGGTTGGTAGGCGAGAACACAATTTTGTAGTTACTGATAACAGATACACTGAACGTGAACTAAGTAAAGCAATTTGTTTTACATGTATTTCAGCCTTTCTTTATAACGCCCTCAAAATTGCGAAATCGTAAATCCGACGCTGATCACATCCTAAAATACTAACAATATACTTTCATTTGTGCCACGGGGAGATGGCGGATGAACTGGATGCGGACACAGAACATTTTATTTTGTAGCAGGTAAGATCAGAGAGAACGTGCGAGTAATAAAAACTTTAGCACTTGAACATTCATGATAATTCTACCTATTACTAACTGAAGTGTTCCGCCAGTGGCAGAACTATAGCATGCCTTTTCTAATCTAAAGATTCGTGTGATTACAGGTATTAAGTAAGTAAATTACTTACAAGTATTAAGTAAGTAATGATCAGAATTATAACTACAATAGTTTTTTTTTCTATTAATAAGCATAAATGTATATTTTACTTCTAATGTACAAGCAAAATTATAAATGTGCTATTTGAAGAAGTTGATTCATCTACTGTATGTAGACTGAGATTTGCTTTAAAACTCTACGTGATAGAACTTGTTCGTTATTTTTCCCGTTATAAGAATTAACAGAATATAAAACAACGTTGACTTCATGAGCAATGTTTTCGTCTTTCATTGACCGATGTTTAAAAAATTTTAGGTCATAAAAATGTAGGATCAAACTTTCGTCACCCCTAAATGAATAACTAGTCTTTAATTATCTATAGGATCAATAACTTACCGCCTCCCCCTCTTCCCCATCGAAAAATCAACCGAAATTTTTTCCTTCAAAAAGGGCTTCAAATGCAATTTTTCTGCTTTCAAATGCATTCACAACTTGCTAAAACAAGTTTATGACATTGGTTTATTTTATTGTTCTATGTATAATTGAACAACATGCATTAACTGTTTTGTTTAATGAATAGATGTTTTGTTATTTCTCTAATGACATAAGTTCAATATCCTACCATACAACCACCTTTACGTTTGAATTTTAACCTGTAACAAAAACTATTGTAAATAAACAATCATACCCTTGCGAGTTCTTTTCACTCGTAGGTACGCACGTTTTTTCTTGCATTGTTTAGTTCCATAGTTTGAATCCAGTACTGACACTTTTTAGTTAACGTAATAAATCTTCTGCTTAAGGCCCAATAAACTATTATGCATTGTTCCTGAAAGTTTCTTAAACTGTAACCGCAACCGATGCAAGTATATATTTTGCTATAAACGTTGCTTCTCTTTCCGGATTTCTCTGACAATTAGTTTGTTTTTCTCTCCTTTGTGTTTTCTTGTTATTTAAATTATAGTTAAGTCGGGAATGGTTAATGTTTCCGCTGAATTTTTTCTCCACTCTTTATATCGAACAGAGAGAGCAATTTCATGTTTAAAAAGGATGTCTGAAATTACTAAAAGTTGTTTCTGTATCTCCGTATGCATATAGGTACAAAATATGTAAGTGATTAGAATTTTAGGATGCAATTGATGCAAAATAATAATAATTATTATTATTAATAATTTTAAAACTTACAAGTTTTAAGAAAATTGTCAGCTGAATAATCAGAGGAAAAAAACATGTAACACTTACATCTTTTTTGAAGTGAAGCTTTTTATGCGAGGGCTTTGAAACTCTTATTCAAAAGTTCTTTTTTGTATGACGAAAGTGACGTAGATGTTTTTTAATTGATGCCAAAAAAATGATGAAATTAATTAAACATATAATTCAAGTTTAATCATCAGTTTAAATAGTGAGCCACCTTGCTTAAGTTCAGCCTTGAAATTAGTTTGTTAGCTTTTATTTACAAAAAACTTATATTTTTATAATAACTAATATTTGTCATTGTTTTATCACAACAATTAAAAAGTAGTTTTCGAGTATTATTTAGTTTTCTCGTTGCTTATAATCTATTTTCTTCAATAAAATTTATAAAAAAAAATTGTGAACATGCTGGAGTCAGACGCAGAAAGAACAAGAGCGTGAGCGAAAACGTGCGGATGAAGTAACAGTTTCAGAGTGTTAAGAAAAAATCACTTCTATCGTGTGTTTTTATGACCCGCAATTATTGTTCTTTTCTTTCTTTCTTTTTTTCTTTTTTTTTTTTGAGATAACGTAGCAAAGCGAGTAGAACTTTGGTGTCCAGGTTATTCATTTATTCTCTTTTTATATTTGGTGATTAAAATTTTTACTCTAAATTCCGAATGTAAATCCTTTAAGTATTTCATTTTTAAAAATTCTAATATTCTTATATTTTTGTTTTTAATTTTTCATTAGTTATCTATTTTTTCAATTTGAAATTAATTCAAACTGCACCTAAAAACCTCGAACTACTGATTTCAGAGCATGCGGTGAGTAATTAAATAGCCTCGACAACAACTACTACTCTTGTTTTGGTTCCTTGAAAAAAAAAACTATATATATATATATATATATATATATATATATATATATATATATATATATATATATATATATATATATATATATATTATGTGCGTGTGTGTAACATCGTTACAGAGCGCATGATGCATTTTATAAAGAAAAAAGTCTTTTAACGAAAACTGAAACACACACACAGAACACAAACACTTAACAAAGCAATACACAGTGCCAAAAGGCAGTCAAGTGCATTATTTGCTGACTAAAAAATGTTTCAAAACAAATATGGTAAAATTGAGTCAAAATAATTGTTTTATTTTTCGATTTGAAATACATCTTATTTATGACATCCATCTTTCGATCCAACTCGGAAAATTTAGAAACAATTTCACTTTTAAAAGAGTATCAATTCAAGAAGTACATTTTCTAATTTACCCTTCGAAAAACACCTTTTAAAATTTCTCCAAAAACGTTGCATTTTTACGGTTTTAAATTATTTCTGGCACATTTATGTTGTGTGTGTGGGGAGGGAGAGGGGGGAGAGGTAACCAGGGACGTCCCGATGAGAAATCACGGGAGATCCCCATGACCTTCCAAAAATTCCCTTATTCAGCAAATTTTGTCTGGCGATTTGGCAAAATTATCGACATTTGGCAAAATTTGGCGTTAATTATGGAAATATTAGCATCCTTCGACGAAATTTGGAGCTCTATTCGACGAAATTTGGAGTTATATACGACAAAATTATCATCATTCGGCGAAATTTGGAGTTCCATTCGGTAAAAAATTTTAATCATCATTCAGCGAAATTTGGAGTTCTTTTCGGCGTAATTCTGTACCTCAGAGCCAGAACGACGTAAGTCACATTATGATAATTTTACAGTAAGAGAGGGAAAACGTTTTTCTGACGCATGCAAGGGATGGGCCGCACGCTCTTTTAACCCTGGTAAAAAATTGAAAAGGATTTTTTTAAAAAAGAATTACGTTCACATGGCTCGATGCGGAATAGGCTTCTACATACAATGCACTAATAAACTGAAAATCGCAATTTTTGGACTAAAGTCACTCTGGCTCTGAGGTACGGAATTTGGAGTTGCATTCGTTAAATTTATCATCATTCGGCAAAATTTGGAGTTCCATTCGGCAAATTGAAAATTTCTGTCCTCCCAAAAATTTAAGTTCGGGACAGCCCTGGGGGTGTGACGCTACTCGTGTCAGTGACATCCTTCACTCGGCCTCATGGGTGGTGCTAAATGTGTAAAAGGTCTTTTCTGGAAAAATAAAAATTGAAAAAAGGAAGAACAATGAAAGTTACAATAAAAACACCAACAGCAATAAATATTATGATAATAATAATAATAATATGAACAGATTCCGTCTGTTTATTGGCCCGTGACTGGGCTATTAGTTACGATTTATAGAGAAGTGATTCGAATTGTTTTGTGATTTTACTCTTGTGTTTTTGCTTGTTTGGTGTGAGGTCTGGTTTCCATGGAATGTGTAAACTGCCGTATGTAACGACATAATTCAAAGTAACATATAGTTAACTTTAGACGGGAGGTTTGATCCGCTATTTACAAGAGAATTTTGCTTGTATCCCATTGAGGTATGGTGGTCTCGTTCGAGGCCACCACTTTGTTGAAATACTTCACTGAAAAGTAATTCCTGTTTTTATTCAAATCTTGAAACTTTTATTTGCGTATGTAAAAGAAAAAAATAGAGCATATTTTTTGAATTTTTAATGCATGTTTTAGGATATTTTAGTGCATAATTATGACAATATTATTGTGCTTATAAACAGGGATCTAATCATCAGTTAAAAACCAATTTAAATCGATATTTCTATTTAAAAATAATTAAATACTATACACTGTCAAAACTACGGGTGCCTTTGACTAACTATTTGGCTCCCTGGGGTGAAAACACCGGGCCTCAGGGTGCAGTAGAGGCTAGGAAGTGTGATCAAGGTGAATGACGCTAATAAATGTGAAAACGGACCTCCTAAATGCATGGGTGAAACGCTGGCGCATGCGCTCTCCGCTCTGACATCATTCAACCACAATCAATGGCGGACGCAAGAATAACTACGCACATGCACTTTCCCATTGAATGAAGTACGAAATTGGATTAAAACTTATAAGTTTCTACGATTTACTCTTCAAAGTTTCGCGTAAGTGCATGCATTTGATCATAGTGTAGCTTTTAAGGCTTTCGAACATATTTAAAATTGTTTCAAAGGTACGTTGATTCTTCAGTTAGCCGTTATATACATTTGCTATTCCTATCATGCATAAATTTTACCTAAAAATAGCTATCAGCACCGGATAAGTAACATTTAATAATCAAAACGCTTAAATTAGATGATATTTGAAGAGTTATTTCAACTATTAATTTTGACTATGTGGTTTTACTTGCTTGTATTATCAACAATCTTGTGGATTTTTAACTAAGAGATTCATTGTTAGCAATGTGATGCACTCAGCAAGTGAACGGAAACTCTAATTACGATGATGCAAATAGCAAAAACATAAAAGCACGAAAAAAAAAGGAAAGCGGATTGAGAAAAAGAAATTTCTTCTCCGTCTCGATTTTTTTTTTTTTTATTATCTCGTGTCTAAGTTAACTAGCTTTCCTCGGCGTTATTGCTTAAAGCGAATGACTGAACTTTTTTCGTCACTCTAGTAATAGTAAGAATGAATAACTCGTTAGAATTTGTTTTGGCTTTTAATTTATCGAAAGACTTTTGTTCTTTTATATTCTTTACGGATATTCAAATGTCGAATCATATATACGTACGTACTAATATGGTGCTCTTTGATTAAAATTTCGAACGTGATGAAAGGTTTTATTTTTCCATGATTGCAACATAATTGAATATTTATTGTTCGTGTAAATGATTTACAAATAGTACCTACGTTCTTCATTTTCGGTACGATCGTGCTGCAGTAAATGTCAATAACATATTAAAATTACTGAGCAATCCAAGTGGATGTACGAAAATTAGTGCACGGCAGACAAATTTAAGTCATGAACACTTCTAAACTATGTTCGAAAGTTGAAATGTGATCAAATGCCTTAAAGTACAAGTTTTAATCATTTTCAGAACTATTCAATGTGGAAAATGTACCAAGACTTAGCTTTTTATAACTCAAAACAATAAATAATAATGTATACAATTGTTTACGGAAATGCACACAAAACCGAGGGGGGGGGGGTGCTCAGCAACAGAAAACAGAGGGTGCCAATGTTCTGCCATAGGGTTCCGTTTTTCACCGCGGTGCACGCTGGGTGAAGGGTGCCGGTTTTTCGCCCGTGTTAAGGGTGCAATTTCAGCACCGTAAAGAGTGCCGCTGGTGAACAAGCTTTTCACCCTCGAAAAGTGCCAAATGCAACCTGTAGTTTTAACAGTGTACAGTTTTAAAAAAATGTACTATTATATTTAAATAAATGAAAAATATTGCCTCCGAGCAAACCTCCCAGGATCGATGATGGTCAAACTTCCCTTTTAAAAAACATTTAAAAGCTACTTTGAACAATTTTAAAAAACATTAATAAGTAAACAAAAAATGCATTAAAATATAAGAGTAAAACGTAATTATTATAGTCTTTTGGTGTTGTGATTTCTAAGCTGTCCACCGTTGCTCTCCTAGGAGTTCTGAAATCTACACGACGGCGCCACGAAATTTTGCAATAATTTCAAATAATTACAGACTTGTAACTGTCAAATGTTTGCAATATTTTATGAATCCTCAGTAATATTAATATGATATATGAAGAGCAGGTGCAAGCTTTTATTAATTTTTGTCTGTTAGTTTGTTTAGACATCCTATGACTTGAAGTGCGTCGTAGGAATATCTTACAAATAAAACGATGAGAAAATAAAATGTAAAGAAAATAAAATATAAAGAAAATAAAATATAAAGAAAATAAAATTGTCTTCTCCTCCTAAAATCGTTCAAAGAAGAAAAAAAAGCGTCCACACGGAAGATTTTTTTTTTTTTTTTGATCAGGGAGGGGTAATGAAAAAGCACAAAAAAAAAAAAAACTTTTTCTTTGAAAAAAAGTCGAAAGTAAAATTAACGAATGAAAAACTACCAAATTTAGGAACTTTCGGAATATCAGATGTCCGAATCTGAGACTTTCTAATGTACTATCGATGTTGAAAAAAAAATAAAAAGGAGCTACCAATATGGTAACGCTAAAGTCAGAGCTGAGTTGTCAGGGTCGTGGAGTTGGACTGATTTTGAGGTAATGGAGCAGTCGGGAGTTGAATGCTTTAGAATTCTAAGAGTCGGAGTCGAAATCTCATTTTTCCTCTGAGTCCGCAACTTAGTCAGGGCTGCGAAGTCTGAGTCAAACTGATTTTGAGGTAAAAGAGTCAATGAAAAGCTTTAAAATTCCTGGAGTTGGAGTGGAAGTCTCTTATTTTCCTTTTGATTCCGAAACTCTGTCAGGGCTGCGGGGTCCGAGTCGAAATTGCGGAGTCGGAATGATTTTGGGATAAAAGAGTCAGGAGTCTCAGGCTTTAAAATTCTAAGAGTCTGAGTCGAAGTCTGTCATTTTCCCTCTGAGTCCTCAGCTCAGTCAGAGCTGCAAAGTCGGTGTCGGGCTGATTCTGGGGGGAAAGGAGTCGCAGTCCGAGGCTCTAAAATTCCTCGCGTCGGAGCTGGTGTTTGTCATTCTCCCTCCGATTCCGCAGTCGTGGCTAGAGCCCCTAGTATGCTACAGGCAGGCCCGACGAGAGGCCATGTCAGCCTAGTCAGAAATTAGGGTCCCGGGCCTTGGGGTAAACAGAGACACTGACGCAAAAAAATAAAAAAAAGAAAGAAAGAAAGGAAGAAGATAGGAAGAAAGAAAGAAAAGAAAATACGGGGGGGGGGGACTCCGAATAAGCGTTAACGTAAAGAAATTGAAATTTACTCTTATGGTGTTTACTGTTGCGGCACTTTTATAGAGTTAATTATTTTCTTGTAAGCAGTTTTTTCCCCTTCTTTTCTTCTTATTTTCCTTTATTTTTCTTTTCTTCTTTTTTTTTTGGGGGGGGGGGGCGATGACAGGATTGAATAAGGAGCCTGCCTTGGCTCTCTGCGGCCCTGGCTATAGGTATAAATAAATTGCCACCCCCAATTAGCCCTTTCCTGTAGCTTCACCTATGTGCACCATTGCATTCACTGAAGCCAGGTGCAAATGCACACAGCCACCTCGCACTATCTCACTAGCAAAAAAATCCTCTTCCGTGCAGCTATATCTCAGCATCCAATCTAGCCCACATCCTACAAGCGAGAGAGAGAGAGAGGAACTGGATGAGTGAATAACTTGCTTCGCTTTGAGCGTTGCCGCCAGTGCTCGTTGGTCAAGTTCTGCCAAAAAACAAACACTTTCTCTTTCTGGGTATTGTTTGCTTTTGCAAGAATGTTGTCCCATTGCGTTTCGTTCTGATGTTTGTAATTGAAGGTCTTCTTTTCTCTTTGGGAAAGTGATCTTGGAGAGCTCAAACAACAAAGGGGTTAAGCATCATCAGAATTCTTCGGGGGAAGAGGTTATTCCAGCGAATGTATTCATGGATTGATTGATTGGAAATGGCCAAACTCGTTGTACAGATATATAAACGGAAAGATAAATGGAATGATGAATAGACTATGCGCGTAGGAACGGACAAGACGCCGGAAACAATACGCCCTCACACTAATTGCAGTGTCGTTCAACATCCCACTCGCTCTGTAATTTTTTATATGCTTTTTGCATTTGACTTCAAAATTATCAAAACCAGTATTTCCTACCACTGGTCCGTGGTCAGCAATAGTCTGAGGGTCTTTTCTGCCGATCTGCGAAAATAAAAATTTGAAATGTTACCGTCCTTTTTAATATTGAACTTGTCTGTCTGAAGCAAATAATTTTCATCTTTGGTCAACAAGGCAAAATTTCATTTTAGATACTTTTTATTAAATAACTATTAAGTTAATATAAACATGTATAAACATATGAGAGAATCACTATTTTTTTTTTTTTTTTTTTTTTTCGAAATATGTGGTTTTTCAAATTACATCGGGAGGCAGAAAATGTTATCCGAATTTAATAAAATTTTGTTTCATAAAACATCATTTGGGGCCTTTTTCATGCTGTGTGCGATAAAAATCAGTAACTTTTTTTTTCCACCATAGGACCGTGACTCACTCTAATATTTATTGTGCTTAAAAAATTGAGATTCATTTTAATAAAAGTATTGTTTAATAATGACTGTGATCAACAATGAATTTTCAATTGAAAGTTCTCCAAAAATTTTGGCATGAAATTTGTTAAAACAATTATAATTCACGTTCTAATTACCTTGGACCAGTGGGACAACTTTATCTGATGCAAAAAAAGCAGGAGCTTCAATGAATATTTAACTTTTTTTTTTTTTTTTTTTGCAAGCTTTTTTTCGTCCTGACATTAAAGGATTTATTCATAAGTTTTGATTAAAATTGAAATAAACTAATAATTAGTTGTTGTTGTTGCTGTCGTGTGCCAGCTAGGCTGGCAATTTGGGGTGCGCTGCTTCACTTTTCTAACTGTACCGTAATTTGGTGTGACGTCCAACTTCCACAGTACACACATGCCGTAAGGACCCGTTTATAGGGTAGGCAACCATTCACAGCACAACACAAAGAAAGGATAAGGGCAGGAGAGAGAAAGTATGTCCATGCCCGAACCGGGATTCGAACCGGCACTAATAATTAGTGGTTGATTTGGTTAAAGATTATTGCACTGTCATTGAGTCTGACATGCCAAATTTTAAGAGAATCCGATCACAGGTAGTGGATGAAAATTGAGTTGCAAGATTTGAACAAGATTTTGTAATGAATAAATATTTTTAGAGAGTGTGTGAACCAATAGCAGGAATCAAAAAAATATTCATGGTTCATTCTCATAAAAAGACATTTTGAGCTTTATTAACTTCAGAAAAATTAGAGTGGGTGGTATCAGATAGAACATTTTATAGAGATAGATATATAAAAAATATTGGTCCTGAAAAACTAAATTATTTTTTTAAATAGTTAGCACTTATAAGCGTCATTCCCTCACTAATGAGACTTGCTTTTCCAAATAAAATATTAATGCAATTTGTAAGCAATAGTGGTTTTTGCTAATACTCTGATGTGTCTCAATAGCATGGAAAAAGTATGATTTCTAAGGTGTAATTGAACTCTGTTAATTAGAAATGTCAAAGATCCACGAATTTGTTCGCAGTAGCCGTTATTCGTAATAACCGTGAATAAGTGGTACTGTGAATGAATTTTAAAAATGCTTACGTATATTTTAAAAATAATTTCTGCTATTTATTACTGCTAATACATATATTCCAATCTTTTTATTAGTACATTCAGAAAATGTAACTTATTTTTAAAATTGAATATTTGAAAAAATGAATTGAAAAAGGAAGGTGATAATCGACAATTGAGGGACAAATTGTAATCCAAAATGTAAGATAGCTAGCACTATCTCCGAGCAAATTCTAAAGTCTTCAAGTAAACCAGAGTTCTATGCGCAAAAGACATTCAACATTTCCTTCTCGTCGCTCAAAGAAAGAACCATACCGCATAATGAATAATTTGCAAAAAAAAAAAAAAAAATTGAAATTTTACTTTGAATTTTGTCATCTTGAATTCAAATTATGTTTTTCGCAATCAGGAATGTTTGTGTGTTTGTGTGTAGGGGTATGTGTATGTGTGTGTAGGCATGTGTGTCTGTGTAGGCATGTGTGTCTGTGTGCAGGCATGAGTGTGTGAGTAGTTGTGTGTATGTGAGTGTGTAGGTGTGTGTGCATGTGTTTGTGTGTAGGTGTATGTATGTGTGTGTATGTGTTTGTGTGTGTATGTAGGTGTGTATATGTATGCATGTAAGTGTAGGATATGGATGCAACTTGGAGACGGTTTTCGCTATTGGAGCAGCATCGTGCGGAGCCGGTCGACGGTGATGCTGCAGAGGGTGGCGCCGGTGGGAAAATAAAATCATAGGACATCAAAACAGTCAAATAAAAGCAATAAGCAATCGTGATTGCTCAAAAAAAAAAAATACAGTACAGTAGAATCTCGTTTATCCGGACTAACTGGGATCAAAGACACAATCCGGATAAACAAAAATCCGGATAAACTCGGTCATAAGCAAAACACATTCTTAAATAAACAGACGTACCTTTTATCACAGTAAAAAAACAATGATTTGTTACGAAACTAATACTTCATCATGTATAGTTCAGCTTCAGTGATGTCGAGCTGACGCTCCAAAGTATGCCTCATTGTTTGTTAGATTAGTACGACACTTTATTGTGCGTTCTTTGAAGAAGTTGTGTGTTAAATCAAAACAAAAACCGAATATTTTGCATATTTATAGTTTCAATTTCACAATCCAATTCAAAGTTATTATTTAAGTAAATGTATATATCTATTTTTAACTGTAAAAATTTTATGCGAATAAACCGGAGACCCGTATAAACGGGGGCTGGATAAACGATTTTTTACTGTATTATCTCCAATCAAATTGAAATGTCCTCAAGTAAACCGGTATGGAGGCTTTATTCTGTATGCAAATTATAAAAACCGTCTGCAACCTCAGAACATGATGAATAATTTGTAAAAAAAGAAAAATACTGTATTCAATTACGAATATTTTCAGTGAAAATGACAGAAAATTGTGGTTTGTCATAGCTAATACTTTCAATTTAATGCACGTGTTTTGTGTGAAATTTTTATGTAATTAAACAGCAGGCCAAACTTAAGAAACACAATACTCGTTTTAGCCGTCATTTCGCATTAAACGCTTTCGTATAAAATGAGTTCAACTGCATTTGTATTCGATAACTAGTGGTACCCGCACGGCTTTGCTCGTAATAGAAAAATTAAAAGGTCTTTTGGTTTTCCTGTACATTTACAAATAATGTATGGTGAATTTTCTCGCTAATTGGCTTGTACCCATGTTACGGTTCCACGTTATGATAATTTCGTAATTTACTCGTCCATCTTATGATATTTTTGTTCTTAAAATTGGAATGGAGAAAAAATCACATCGAATTTTCGAAAAATCGCTTCGAGGTGCACACTTTCATGCTACAAACTAACTTTGTGCCAAATTTCATAAAAATCGACCGAACGGTCTAGGCGCTAGGCGCGTCACAGACATCCAGCGGACATCCAGATATCCTCCGGACAGAGAGACTTTCAGCTTTATTATTAGTAAAGATTTGTAAAATGCATTTTGAAGTTGAGGTACACATGTCCCGTGGTCCTTACAAAGTTAAACAATAAATAAAAACCAAAGATCATTCTTAAAAAATGTTTTTAAAAACCAGGCACTCTTGGTTTAAATGTAAAACCTATGCACCTGCTTTTGATACAGCAAATCAGAAAACTTTTAGTTCGAAAGTTCAAAAAAAAAAAAAAAACACCCAAATTTACTGCATCAAGGCGGACTGCCTCCAAATATTTAAGCTGAATTTTAACTTCCTAAAAAATTGATGGCATCGTAATGCGTTCCATGCCATTTCTCCCCAAAGCAATGTGTAATGGTAATGATTCAGTAGCAATATCTAATGCTCTTTAAATTAGGATGTTGGCAGAATGAGATTTAATGGGGGAGGAAAAACATTTTCTGGCTCCAAGTGTGATGACTGTGGTCAAGTAGCATTACAGAAGACATGATTCATTTAAAGTGGAGGGTGGTCTTCGGTAATATATGTTCTGTTTTTTATAGGTATTTTGCAGAAAATAACACCCATCAAGTGTGATGTAAACCATTTTGGTATTTTTATTGGTTGCTGGAATCGGAAATAGAGTGAAGGGAAATTTTGGAAATGTTAGATTAGAATTCTAAAGCAAAATCTAAAAGCATTGGTGACATTTTTTGTGATTCTTAGAAGTAAGAATTCGAAAGGAAAAAAAGGCATTATGTTTGACTTAGGAATATTTTTTTCAAAAAAATAGTTGTAAATTGAATGTATTGAGTCAACTTTCATTCGATAACTGTAAATTACTGTGATTTGGGTGTCTTTGATGAGATGTAGAGAAGAAGCTCGTACAGAACGAACCGAGCTTAGTTCCCCCTGTACAAACATTCATCGATATCATTTCAAATATTGCAACAGTTAAAGCAATTTTTTGAAAGCAATACTGTTTTTATGCGTAAAAAATAATTTACTTGGTATAAAACGTTATCAAAATCATTCTCTTACATTATCGAAGCTTTTTTTTCAAATAAATTATTTGTTTTTTTTCCTTTCTTTCGCATTCATACAAAAGTAAGTTAAACAAATTATAGAACTGAGTTGCGAAAACGAAAGAAAGAATAAAAAAAATTTAAATGGAAAAAATAAACTTTCTCATATAAATTTTAGAATCTGGACTATTAAAAAAATATATATCGAACGAAGTCAAGGCAGGCAACCTAATGTAATACTCAGCAGAGATTTTAACTTGACAATGTTTAAATTTTATTCTGTTTCTTTTAAGACTTTTTTTAATCGTTGCTAATTTTTTTAAAAACTTAAAAAATTTATTCCACAAGAAAGGTATTTTTATATGTAAAAATTAAGATACATTTAATTTAAAATTTAGAATTAAAATAAATACTTTACAAATTAATAATCATTTACATGAAGAACACAGTATGAAAAGTAAAACGCTTTAATTTCATTTTATTTTGCTTCAATCAATCAATTTCTGAGATTTGACAATGTTCAGTCTGCGGAAAAATGCATTTCGGTTTTCGCTGAAAACATTTTTTTTCATTTTTAATTTCTCTAATTGAAAACACTTTTGAAATATTCAACATATCTGCAATTGTTTTTCTATTTTACTCCCTTTATCACAAAAAAATAAATATTTTAGATAATTATTTCGATGTCCATTTCAGTAAAGGACTTTGAAACAATATTTTTTAAGTTCATTTCTTCAGCGTAAATAGCAAAGTTTCTTTAATGAAGATAGCAATTTTCATTGAATATTTCGTGAATGTTATTACCAAATTTATAAAAGTCTTACTTACAGAGTAATATTGCATTACGAAATATTCAGCTAATCTGCAGCTTTTTTAATTTTTGTTGTTTATTATTCATTGCATATATAAGCAGCCCGATACTTGCTTTTTTTCCCCCTTATATTTACTTTATTTAAATCTGAAATAAATTACTTTTTGTTATTTTAATTTCAGTTATTTATTTTTTATTATGTGTGTGTGTGTTTTTTAATCTTCTGTTTTAAAAAGATTTTTTAGGTTTTTTTTTATGTTACTGTGAAAGTGCTTTTCTTGCGAGCCGAAATTTTTACGAAAATAAAGATGTTGGTGATTTTGAGAGCTAAAAATTTGGCGAATTTCATATGAACAAAACCGAAAGTTGCAAAATACGCCCCTGAAAAATATTTCGCATGACTTAAATTTTCGCGATTACGACGGGCTCGCGAAAATAAGTGCTTTTACAGTATTTATTTTTCGAAGCATTATTAGTACTACTATTATCTTTCGTTGTTTCAAAAAAAAAAAAAAAAAACCTGGTATTTAGTTCGCACTAAATTAACAAAATTCCAAGCAAAGTAAGGAACATACATGTGTTCGCTTTTACCATTTCATCATTTGAGTTTCACGAGGTTTGGATGAACAAATCCAAGAAAAGAAAAGAAATAGTCTGTCCCGGAAGTTGCGATTTCGCTTACTATTTTCTCTAATGAATCTGAAGACGTAAAAGTCTTTTATTGTAATAATTATATGCAAATTGTGTTGCCTATCATTTTGGTGCCGAAAGCCAGCAGTTCGAAAAAACAACTATAAAAGAATGCGCATCAAAGCGGCGCCACGGGTATCTTGAAGAACATCGCTTTTCAAGCGGTCATCTCAATGGAATTTGCTTTTAAATTAAAACTTCTAACTACTAGTGAAAACTACACTTTTAATAATTACACATTGCGCATTTGAAATGAAACTAATTTTTTTAAACGAACACCACGTGACCATGCGTAGTGATGATCAAAGCTACCGCATCCTTACTTCGCCGGCGTTTCGGGCGTCAAAGAACTTTAGAATGCTTCGATGATGCGGCTTCGGGTTTTAAATTCATCCTGTGGAAATTGTAGCTCCAAAAACGAACGAAATATGTGAGGTTTGTTCAGCTCTGCTCCCCATTTAAAAGTCTCTTATAGCTAAGAACTTGTGCAGTCGAATGTCTTTTTTTTTCCTTTAATTATATTTGTAGGAGAAATGAATAAATAATTAAAAACCTTAACCAAGAAAGTAATCAAAAAACATATTTGAGTATGTTTGTATTTAATATATATATATATATATATATATATATATATATATATATATATATATATATATATATATATATATATATATATATATATATATATATATATATATATATATATATATATTTTATATATATATAGTAAAGTATGTAGTTTCACATGCACGGGTAGCACAGAAATAAGTGTATGTAACAACGAAGATAAACAACAATAACAACAACAAAAATGAACATGGAACGTTAAAAAATAAACTAGGAACATTGAAAACAAGAATTAATGAAATCATGGGTATTAAATTGCTGCTACGTTTACGAAGAGCTGGAGCAGCTGGCATATTAAATATTCTGCAAGGTTTCTGTGCGGGTCAGTATCATACATGCAGCAAAATTAATTAGAAGTAAAAGTATATGTATTTGAATTAACGAACAAATACATATACTTTTACTTCTAATTAATTTTGCTGCATGTATGATACTGACCCGCACAGAAACCTTGCAGAATATTTAATATGCCAGCTGCTCCAGCTCTTCGTAAACGTAGCAGCAATTTAATACCCATGATTTCATTAATTCTTGTTTTCAATGTTCCTAGTTTATTTTTTAACGTTCCATGTTCATTTTTGTTGTTGTTATTGTTGTTTATCTTCGTTGTTACATACACTTATTTCTGTGCTACCCGTGCATGTGAAACTACATACTTTACTATATTTTCAATACATTTAACTACTTTAGCTGCAACATTGCGCTGTTTAAATGTAGAATATTTTACATCAATTTTGATCATTATATTATATATATATATATATATATATATATATATATAATTGAATAACCTGATAAACTCGATCGTAGTAGAGTACAACGTCTGTTTTTTAAATATTTTTTATCCTACATCTATTCGGTTTAAATTGATAAAAATCAGGACCTAAGAGAAAAATTCTGAACCTCTATGTACAGTGGCGTATCCAAAAGGGGGAAGAAGGAGTGGAGGATGTATCTCCTCCTTTACGACAGAAAATCTCTTTTTTTTTCTTTTGAGCAATCACGATTGCTTATTGTCCTCACTTGACCGTCCTTGATGTCCAGTTCCTTTTTCAGCTTCGACCAGGGGCCTCTGCAGCACCACCGCCCACCGTCCTCTGCAGGCGCGGCGCACCTCCGGTCCTGAGCTATCCGCTTTTCCTGGTCGGAGGGGTTCATGTCCTACACACACGCATGCTCACACACTCAAACACCAACACACACACGACTTCACACACATACACTCACACACGCCTACGCACACCCACAAGCCTACACACACACACACAACTATGCACACGTAACCGCCCAAGAGGAGGGGCAGGCTTGGAGGGACAGGAGCCGTTTCTAGAAACAATAACGCCAATGATTAGGGTTCTATCGCAGTTCGTGATTGTAAAAAACATAATTTGAATTCAAAATTTCAGAATTCAAATTAATATTATTATTATTTTATTTATTTATTTATTTATTTATTTTTTTTTTGGCCATAGAAAACAAATAAAACTATCCATTTCACTTCTCCCCACCCCCTTAATTGAAAGATACCCCTGCCAGATTTTTTTTTTCTGGCCACACCGCTGCCTATGTACCTGCCCTGCTGGGTCCTTATCCAAAATTTAATATTTTCAATTTCACAGAGAAAAATTTTGTATCCACGCAGATTTTCTTTTTTTCTTTTTTTTTTCGTATGCGTTTAAACGAAAGAAAAGCTATAAAGAATAATAATACATTATTTATAACCTAATATTTTGACAGTTTTATCAAATCTGTTTTCCTATTAAATTAGGTAAGAATTATTTTGGATCCTCCAGCCCCTGCGCAAATGCTGCCTTTGCCCCCCCCCCCACCCACACACTTATTGGGAGGCTCTGAGAAGTTGAGCTCCGACTCTCACAATGTTTACCTCTATTTCGGAAAATAGGGAGGGGTAATAGGCGCTAAGTTGAGTTAAAAAACTTCCTTAGTAGTTTTTAAAAAAATATTCCTATTGAAATCCGAGCCAATAACACATCTATTTTTCACTAAACTCCTCTAAAACAGGTAAACATAGTCAAGGTCACAGTTCAACTAACCAGAGCTGCACTACAGGCGCTTATGAGGACAAAAGCAGTTCTACAGATTGCTAGAGCTGTCTTCCGAAACTAAGAAACCGAAAAAATTGCATTCGAAGAAAAATCTTGACCCACGAGGTTTCGGTGTTTGTATTTGCCCAGTTGAGATTCCACTTGCTACTCACAGGTCATCAACCCATTTCGTTTCAGTTCAAGGTCTCGGTCTGTAATAGACAAGGACATTTGCGCAGCGCCATCTTCTTTGCTTCTCGTACGAGTTTATTGGCTCATTCTATAAGTCATTTTCTTCCTTTTTTGACTGCGCGATGTTCTGAGGGGGGGGGGGGTACTCCCCGCGGACCATGGGGGATCGCTTTCGCGATATATTAAGCCCGAAGCAGCTTATGAGGTTTGAGAACAAAAGTTTATCATTTTAAAAGTAAAAATATTTGAGGGGATGTTCTTTTTTTTAGTTGGAAAAATTTAGATGTGAAAATTTGAATAGTAACTGCACTACCGTCATTTCGAATTTTTTCCAGGGGGGACGAGGGCAAAGGGTACACTTAACGAAAATTTTATCAACAAAACAACAAAAACTTCTCCCAGTCCCACTTTATGACTCAAAACGTTAAATTTTCAAAGTTAGGGGGACAATTTGTACATGACGGGCCTGAGAAACGGATTTTAAACTTCTACGAACGTATAAAATAAAACATGTCATGCCAATTATTTTTAAAAATTTTACTAAATTTATTTCTGTGAGACTGTTTTTACACATTGTTCCAGATTTCCCTGCTTATTATTTTTGCATACGATTTCTGCCGTCTTCAACCGTACGGCAGAAAAATTCTTTAATATTAAAAAAAATTTTAGGTTTTTCTTCAATTTTAGATGAATCATAGAAAGTGTAACTGAGATGTTCAGGAATTAATTTAACGTTTGCAATGTAAAACTAACTACAACTTAAAAAAATTACATGATTATTTCAAACGTTTTCAGGACGAAAGTTAAAAAAAAAAAATTGCTATTTTCAAAAACTACAAAAATCATCAAAATATTAATTTTGGTTAGCCATTGATGTGAAAAACAAATATGGAGAAAAAAAATACGAAATCATGTTTTAAATGATTTTCGTATTTAGGAAAATCTTTTGTAAACGGACGAATTGCAAAGATATCTTTTGGAAGTCTTAAGTATGAAATTGTTGTAATAGCAATCGCAGTTCTCAAAAATTAATCGTTGAAACTGCAAAAATGTGTGGACAAATTGCTAAAATTACTTTCCAAATTAAGTAGTAATGTCTTATTAAACATTGCACGTCAGTTTAACCCTACAATCCGTGTTGACGAACTCTTTTCATATTCCTGGTCATTGACCATCAGGTCATTAAGCAACGAACTCTCTAACACAGGCCTAATTCTAAAGTGCAGAGCACACGTCTAAATGAGCAGCGTCCATGAATTGTCGAAATCACTCAAAATGCAGAAATGTAAGACAGTCAGATTAAAACGAAGCAAATTAGCACAAAGGCAGACATGTCCACGGTCCAGTCAATAACCAAAAAGTTGGAATAGGAAAAAAGAGCAAACCGAAAAATGTAAAAAGATGCATATTTCCGGAATCTGAAGTAGAGTAAGTGCTCCAGCAGTCGGCCAGTCTCCAGTAGTCGACCACAAGGACATAAAACTGCTTTCAAATAGAATATGTATGACTCAAAATCGGATATGATGCATTCCCACATTAATTTACCTGTCCCCAATTATCATTCAACAACAGTGAAGTTGAGTGTACGTTTTATAAAGTAGTAATGAGTCATTTTATTTTAAATGGTGTGCCCATGATCCTAGTTTGCGATTCTGCTCATTTTTACTTTCTTTTCAAGTCGATAACTGTGTGACAAATCTTGTTTGAATCCATCGCGGGAGGTGGAAGTTTTAATCGGGGCTGTCGGAGGAAAAATGACTTACTCAGACTCCGTAAATTTTAGAACCTTAGACTTAGACTCCTTTATCCCAAAATCAGTCCGACTCCGACACCGCAGCCCTGGTTCTAATGCGTTCAAACAGAAAAAAAAAATCATAAAGGCTTTTAAGATGCAGACCCAACCACACGCTCACATTTTCTTATTATTCTCTGCCCGTTGAACAAAATCTAACCTCATTCAGGTCAAACACAAGTGTTTGATGTTTAAGTTATTCCAAAGCGTTTAAACCTTTCACCTGAATAAAACATTGAACAATATTCTTTTGCTTTTCGGCGTCGACTTCAGTCAAAGTCCGCATCTGTCAAGCTCAAGTGAGAACTTTTCAGAACAAACCTCCATCCGAATGAATCCACCTCCTAATAGAACCGACACAAGAACTCAGCATCTTCGAATTCGAATTCAATGGTTACTATGCTTCAAACTAAGACCACTATACTATTGTAGTCGGCTCATTCGACATTTTGGTTCCGAAAGAGAACACGTGATACCTGAACGGGCACCAAAACGGCTTGGAAGAAAACTGGTTTCAGATATTTTGCTTGATTGATGTTTGATTATTAAGTCTATAAAAGAATATTTTATTAATTTCGATTTAAAAGAAATGAGGAATGAAAATTCAGTTCACATTTCACAGGAACCCTTAAGCATTTGTTAAATTTAAGGGGTCTCGGGACTCTTAAAATGTTAACACAACACGAGAAATACCCATTATTTAGGGGCTTGTAACTAAATTTCTACACAAGCTATGATTAAAATTTTAGTTTTAAATGAAAGCTCAAAATCTGAGAGAAAGTACAAGATATAACATATATTTGAACAGTACAATTTTATTACGGGGAAAAAATATAATGAAATTTACTTTTTCTCAAGTTCGAAAACAGCTGTTGTTGACGATAATTTCACTAGGAATAGTTCACGTTCTTTCATGATGACTCGAAAAATTTTTGCGTGTGGCAACAAAAAAGGTATCAAGTTGTTTAGAATTAAATTACGCATACATATATTTCTTCTACAAAATCTAAAGTTTTCGAGGTTAACGGTTTAAGAAACCTGCTAACTAGCTAGCTTTGTTTAAAATGACGTTATACGCAACTTCTTCATGAGTGCACCACTGCACCAAGCTTACATTTTAGGAATGCAGAAAGTTTCAATTTACCGAATGGAACTCTAAATTGTGCCGAATCGTCAATCAAAATTTGCTGAATAAGGAAATTTTCTGAGAGGTCACAGTGACCTCCCTGAACTGCTCATAAGTTATCTTTATCAAGTACCAACCAACGACTTCAATAATGCATTTACAATGCATTACGTAACTCTGAATTGTATTACATTACTTGAAACAAAGACTAGATCCAACGTTCTTTGGGACCAAAATGTCGGATCGGTTGGTACGTCCTCCAACCCAACCATCCCCTGGAGCTCGCAAAACGGAAACCCAGCAATCATTCGAAATAAAATTCCCTCTGCAGCGGATCAGTCACGAGCATCAGAGCTTACCCAAGAACCTTAAATTCCACCTTGTTAAGGGGGGCGTACCTGACGTGCTCATGTTCCCCTATCATTTTGTGGGTGGATCCATGGCTTGTATCTGAATTGCCCTGCTGTCTGCCGTGATTATGATGGGAAGGGGCTGGTCCGGAGCTCAGAATCACTGTTGTTTGGAAACCTCATATGAGCCAACAACCCCGGACGGGCACAAAATTTTCGTCTTCGATTTTGATGTTGAATGCGAGAGACGGAATCTTAGTCATCCACTTGGATTAGAGAAGAAACTTGATGGATTAGTTCGTTGCCTTTAACGTAGTAGACACTCGGGTGCAGTGATCCAACGTTTTTTATTTTAATTTCTTATCGCAAGAAATTATAATTTTAACTCTAAGAAATGAAGTTTTTTTTTTAATGTTGGAAAATAAATTATTCTTGTTCATTGTCCGTTAACGCTGGTTGCTTTTGGATTTCATTGTAGTGTGTTTTAACGTATGTAATTGAATTTCTTGGAATTAATTTTAAGGAGCGAATCTCAAAAATTGAATTTTTAACATGATCCATTTCATATTCAGCCAAAAATAAATCATTCATCCACTGTCCCGGCAGTTTGCAACATTGGATCAATGAATTAGATTGACGGTTTGAATAACGTATGCATCATTCTACCACGAGTCCAAAAATATGCAAAATATTTAATACTAAAACCTTTTTTTTTCAGTATTTGATCGTCTTTGAACTCTGTGTATGCATGTGTTAATGATGAGGTGAAAACAAAAAATGAATGTTTTGATGAACCGTAGTCTCTTGAATGTTCATTTTGGATTAAAATATTATTCCGTTCAGGGCTGTGATGTATGGGTAGGACTGATTTTGTGGTGAAAGAGACAAATTTGGTCATTTTCCCCTCAGAGTTTGCAACCCTGTCTGTGTTGCAGAGGAAGAGTCGGACTGATTTTGGGGTAAAGTAGTAAAATCGTTGATAAAACCACCTAAGTCTGAGTCTGTCATTTTCTCTTTACGCTAAACCCGCAGTTGTCAACCTTTTTTGGCCCACGGACAGGCAAGAGCTTTTGAAAAAAAAAAAAAAACTCGCGGACTGGTGAAGGTTTTTTCTCCCATCTTCTTTTCCTTTCTTTGTTTCTTTTCTCTCTCTCTCTCTCTCCTTTTTTTTTTTTTTTTTTTTTTTTTTTTGCAAAATGAAAACTTTCATTTAAGACCATCAAAAAAGTTTTTACAAACCGGTGAGGATTTTTTTCCCATCTTTTTTCTTTCTTTTCTTCTTTGCTTTTCTTCTTTTTTCAAAAAATAAATAAATGAATAAATAAATAAACAAGCTTTCGACTCGAGGATCGCCAAACTTTGTGAATGGTTGAGTTTTTTTTTTTTTTTTTTAATTATAACTTTCTTCTAAACTGAATTAATTCGTATAAAAATCAAACTTGACTTGGTACTAAAGAAGTTACCAAAGGTATTTAAATGATAAGAACAAGATAAGTAGCAATTATACATAAGTAATAAACACTGCTGAAAAAATCACAGAAAACTACGAAAGTTAATCACAAAATTCACATAATTGATGACGCATAGGATATTTTTAATGTTATTATTCTTATTATGTTTCATTTTTTATTTTTAAGTAAGAAATATTTTTCATCGTGACGAGCAAAGATTTCTTCGGATCGATCAACTTTTCCTGCGGATCGGTGCCGGTCCGCCGTACCACCTGTAGAGAATCGCTTTACTAAACGGCATTTTCAAGAAGGATAAAACAAAATGTGTCAATGCTGGTCAGCACAAGCTAATTTTATCTTGGTAGATGACAGTACTGAAAAAAAAAGAGTTATTTCATCGAGAAATTGTTATTCTTAGCTTGTTTACAGTCAAGTGAAATGAGATCAGAAAAAAAAAAGAAAATTAAATTCATGTGCATCGGAAAGTGTCTTTATTTTAAATTGATTAATTAGAAAATTATAAAACATGCTGCTGGATTCCTTAAATATTGTTTTGCTTTTTCTTTCTTTTTTTCTTATGTCAGATTATCAGTTTTTACTCAAACTTCCTTCTTCTGATTTAGAACACTATTATTTAAGTGTCGTTTCTCCAGGAGACACTAATTTTCTCAAAAACAAAAGTTAGATTAAATATTTTTTTTTTTTTTTTTTTGTACTTTCCTTTATACTTGGAACTAGTCAATACAAAACATTTTAAAATTTATCATTCAAAGTTGTTCTTGGACCTGAGGATATTATGCAACAAACTTTTTTCTATTACAGCAGAACTCCAATTATCCGAAGTACAATTATCCGGAACGCTGATTATCCGAATCGCGTTCAGAATTTGAGCAAAAAAAAAAAAAGGCAATTGCAGATTCGCAAAATAATGACTCTCTCGATGCACGCTATTATCTTTTTTCCGCGATGCTAGTCAAACTGCTTTGCTCTGACAGAGATGTTCAGCAAGCAATGACTTTCATTTACAGTTTGGAATAAGCATAGTACATACTGTACTAATGTACAGCACTTGTTAGTACGTTTAGCATGAAAAGCGCTACCTTTCTATTTCATTAATTAAAAGTTTATTTTCTTTAAAAGTAGGATTTTTTTCCTCTCGTTTTCAACATGCATACATTAATTGATTAAAATGAATTTCTTTTTCGGAAAAATCTAATTATAGTGTTTAGTCCCAATTGATTCGGATGATTGGAGCTGTATAGTACTCGCCTCAATATATATGCGTCATTCTCCAGAAAGCGTAACTTTTAAAAGCAAGTATTTTTCAATTTCGAAACCTTTTTTTTTCTTTTTTTTTTCTTTATTCTTGCATGAAAGTGCTACCTATTAGGAGTAACCATAAACAATGGTCCAGCTAAATTCCAATCATTTTACTCATAAATTTAAGAAAAAAATTAAAAAATGTCTTGTTCACGAGAAAAAAAAAACTTTTATTGTTTAAAGATCGAGGCCAATTTAATATCAAGGTAATAATCTTGTTAATTGTGCAAAAAACGAGTTATTTTAATGATTAGTGGGAATCTAATATTAAGCTCTCCTAATTAAAGTACGGCTTAATTTTTAGTTAGACTTTTAGTTCAAATGTGTGTTAAAAATAGTGTTTAGTAAATTTGCGAATATACTGGCACACACACACTCTCGTGATTGCGAAAAACATAATTTGAATTCCAGATGTCAAAATTCAATTTAATTTTTAATTTTTTTTAGGATTGTTTTCTGTAAAGTACATCAATGGATTTGCAGTTGCTCGATGTCTTTCAGGAAAATTTTGTCTATTCACAGAAAGTGCGCTATCGCAGGAAATGAGAATTCTTTGGATTTGAAGGTATGTTTACACTCAGTGTTGTTACACTGTAAAAAAAAATTTGGAAACGTTTCTGAGTATATCGTGCAGCTGCGGTTCATGAAATTTTCAAAAACGTTTCTGAGTATTTCGGAATTCTCTTTCTGTAATGTCCGGAAACGTGTCTGAGTATTTCGGAATCCTCTTTCCATAATTTTCAGAAACGTTTCTGAGTATTTCGGAATCCTCTTTCCGTAATTTCCAGAAATGTTTCTGAGTATTCTGTGCAGCTGTGGTTCATGAAAGTTTCGAAAACGTTTCCGAGTATTTCGGAATTCTCCAAACAATTTTCAAAAACGTTTCTGAGAATTTCGGAATCCTTTTTCCGTGATTTTTTCTAAAAAATAATTCTTTACTATAGTATTGCATGCTATATCAGTTTCAATTCTTTCATATCTAAGAGCAATGAAACAAGCAATTTTAGAATCATTCGTGGATTTTTTTTTCTGAATTTCTAGTGACAAATAGCATGGTTAACAGCATAACATATGCACAGTCATAAATTTTTGAAAATTTATGAAATAATATAGTAGTTTCATTCATAATCACAAAATCGTCGGGGGAGGGAAGGGGAGTACTTTCTCAAAAATGGGATTGTTTGTTAAACAATATTAAACTTCAGTTTTTCTCTCAATACTTTCAAGACAAAATTATCAACATATTGTATTTTTAATGCAGAACTTAAAAACATATCTTGTATCAAACTTGATAGCTTTTATTTTCGGATAAAATTTGACAGAACTTACCTATACACTTTGCGTTCCGAAATTCGTTCACGTCAAGTCAATTTCTTTGACGAACAAAGTGTACCGAAAAGTACCAACAGAGAAATTGATGAATTTAAATATGACACCAAAGTCCCCCTGCTGGAACCATTCGGGTTTATTCTTCTGTTCTTGCCCTTTTCCAGTTTATCACAAATATAGATACTTAATCAAAATAGGTTACTGATTTTATTTTTAGAGTGTGCGCAAAATGCATTATATATTTTATTTATTAAAACATTGAACTCTATTACATGATTATTCCATTTCATATATACGAGAGTCCCCTCCCCCCACACCACAAGAGTGATGGTGCACCCATAAAATGATATAAAGCGCCCCCCACCTTAAAAAAAGCAACCCCTTCAAAATGTCAATGGCACAGTCTCTCACCATATGTGCATTGCATATTAATAACATAGTATTTAAAAACTGATCACTTTTAAAACGATGACATGAAATAATATTACTTTTTATTTCAGCATGTAAATGCAGCTGTTCCATTTTTGCCACTGACTCATTCTTCCTGACTGTCCTACATTAAACTAGTAGGAAATGTTATTTTCGGAACTAATGTCAAGGAATTTTTTTATTGTTAACCACATTTAACAAAATGAATAAGCAGATGAATTAATTTCATAACTATGTTCTTACTAATAGATAACATGGTCATTTTCTAATGGTATAAATATTTTTAAATGAATGAATAAATTATAATAAAAAAAGATAAATTATACCGGCACATTTTTTGTGAAGCATATTACAATACTAGAAAATATTTGCATTACCATATTTCTAATGAATTAAACAATTGATTTTTTTTTTCTTTTTGAACCAAAATGTATGTACATTCAAGTATTTCGAAATAACTTTTCTGTGATTGCTTCTCAAATATAAATCTTACTTCTTTTGCGTAATTAATCAGTTTCAGTTGGTTACAACAAATAGTACACCGCGCACATAGGTATGTAGAATAACTTTAAATTAATTCGATAAACCCAAAAACAGTTACAATTGGAGACTCATCAAATGCAAATCAACAAAAATATAAATGTATATAACAACATGTTTTAAAATATTCATTAATACTTACAAGTGAACATGAGCGGAAGAAAATCTAAGTACCTCCATTACAACTGAATAAGTAATCCAAAGGGTTTCGTTTCATTAAGTATAAACACGGGTGTTGAAACTATTCACGCTTGAACACACAATATATATCTAATTATGGTCGCATTGGAAATTGTAAAGAAGCCAATGGTTATTAACTAACTTAATAGCTGCGTACATCGTCTAAAAAATCAAGGGCAGTCCAAAATGCAAAGGCGTAAAATTAGTTTCGACACATTTTACTACTCTCTAGACATGAAATAACAAGCAATCCAATGCTAAACAGTTGCTGACTGCAGCAACCATAGATAAGAAAAAAAGAAGTTCTCGTTATTTCCGACTCATTGGCGCCTGTGTAGGGAGGATGAAATAGGTTTCGAAGCGTTGCGTCATCACTTCCGCTTCTAGATATCTTGAAATAACAAAAAGCTTTCTGAATATTGAGGAGTTCGCTATTGGATGAAGGATTCCAACTATTTCGGAAACGTTTCCGATATATCTAGAAACGTTTCCGAAATTTGTTACAGTGTATTTTCTTTTGCTACTCGTTCTACACTTTCCTACTAGGAGAATGAACAGTAAACTTCACTTAAAAGCAAAATAGTGTAACCATCTGAAAGGACAGCTCTATTTGAACATATAACTGTGCATTTTCTGTGGCAATGAGTTCGGCAGTTCATTATTGCGAAATCATATTTTAAACATTACCTATTTTCTTTTAAGCTCAACTGAATGGTTGGCTGAAACAACGTTGGATGTCAGGAAATAAAATTGCACAGGAGAGCGTTTTTTCTGACAGCAAATTAAAATTTGAAAAAGCTTCCAAGAACCCACGCTGTCACATCCAACATTGCTCCACTGTAATAAAGTATTCCTTCAAAGGATAAAGATAAACTCAAATTTGTTTTTTAACGAACCTACCAACATTGTTTCACCGAAAAAGCAATATGAAAAAAATATAAATAGTTAAGTAAAAAAATAAAAAAAATTGATTTGAATTTTGACATCTTGAATTCAATTTATGTGTTTCGCAATCACGAGTGTGTGTATGTAGGCGCGTGTGTTGTGTGTAGGGGTATGTGTATGTGTGTGTAGGCATGTGTGTTTGTGTCTGTGTGCAAGCATAAGTGTGTGGATAGTTGTTTGTATGAGTGTGTGTATGTGTTTGTGTGTGCATGTGTAGGTGTCTGTATGTATTTTTGTGTCTGTATATGTGTGTAGGTGTATGTGTGTGTATGTGTTTGTGTGTATATGTGTGTGCGTGCATATGTGTGTGTGTGTAGTTGTGTATGTATGCGCGTGTGTGTAGCATATGGATGCAACCTGGAGACGGCTTTCGCTATAGGAGCAGCATCGTGAGGAGCTGGTCGACGGTGATGGTGCAGAGGGTGACGGTGGGAAAATAAAATCAAAGGACATCAAAACAGTCAAGTGAGAACAATAAGCAATCGTGATTGCTCAATAATCATATCCAACGTTGTTCCAGACGCCCATTCAAATGTCGAAAAAATTCAGAAAGAGGGGAAAATCTTACAGGGCCAAAGTGAACAACCACAGTTACTTCAAATGCTAAAGTTTGTAACATTTGCAATGTTTGCAGCAGGGGTGTCACAATGGGAGGTAAGGAGTGCTCATTGTGACCCCCTTAAAATTTCCTTATTCGGCAATTTTGTCTAACGATTCGGCAAAATTATCCTCATTCGGCAATATTTGGAGTCCGGTTTGGCAAAATTATCATCATTCGGCGAAGTTTCGAGTTCTGTTTGGAAAAATCATCATCATTCGGCAAAAATTGGAGTTCTATTCGGCAAATTGAGAATTTCCACCCTCCCAAAAATTCAAGTTCGGGGCGCCCTTGGTTAGCGGACGTTTTCTTGGTAACGAAACCAAGTATACTCTTTCATTTATGTTATTAGTCAGAAAGGCCATTGCTAGATTTGCTACGTACAAATAACAGTTAAGAGTCAAAAATATCAGTTTTCCTTATCAACGAGTAATACCATTGTAATTACTTTCCGAAAAGAAAAGGAAAATATGTGTATTCTACTATGAAATCAGCCTTATTTTCATCGAATTTCTAAATTTTAACAGTTGGTATAATGTAGAAAATCAAGGAGAATAATGGAGAAGAGTCCTATTTCGAAAGCAAATTATAATATATAGGTTGATTACTCAACTCGGCTATTTTTTTTTTTTTGAACCAGATTTTGAACGAATGAGGATTTTAGCATTAGTCCCCCGGAATTAAAATTTTAAGCTTAGGGGGATTAAAGTTCGAATTTCACCTCTGTGATAAAATATGAGGATGCACAGATTCCTAAATCTAGGGGGACCCCCCCCCCTTCTCCCCCTAAATCTCCTCCCGCAGACAGGGGGGGGGGAGCAATATTTCACAACTGTCTCCAAATTTGCTAAGTCGTCAGACACAATTGGAACCTTTTGGGAAGTCACAGTGACCATTTCTCATCCGGTGCCCCTGATATTAAAAGACAGTTACTCAGGGGCGCTCCGAGCTTAAATTATTGGGAGAGCGGAAATTTTCAATTTGTCGAATGGAACTCCAAATTCCACAGGATGACGATAATTTTCCGAATGGAACTTCAAACTTTGCCGAATGATGATAATTTTGCCGAATCGTCTGACAAATTGGCTGAACAAAAAAACTGACCTCTCGTGACCTCCCATCGGGGCACCCCTGCAGTCACTGTTTGCTGCAAAATCTGAAGAAAGATAAGTGTTAAAAGCTTTAGAAATAACACAGTTCCAGACTTTTTGGAATGGGATTGCAATAATCAGCAACAACAACATTCCCACAGCATACCTTTAAAAACACTCACCATGATTTAAAGAAAACGTCACACCCGAAGCTTTAACAGCTCAAAATTATTCCGTATTTTTGCCCCATAGCAGAAAGAGGTAACGTTAAAAGCGAAAAAGCACCTTCACTTCTTCCGTTAAAGCGGAAAGTGAAGTTGAGTGATTTTTCAAGCACGCAGACGATTTTGATATGACGATTAATTTGCCAGATTAGTCACGAGGTACTGATCAAGCCTTTTCCGTTCCAACGAACGCCGAGTTCATATTTCTGGGCAAGAAAAAGTTCGAGTTTAGGAAAAAGGAAGAAAGGAATTATCCCTGATCCGTGGTGTGTTTTTTGATGCATTTCCTTGGTGACTGGATGTTGTAATCAGACGTCCTTTTGACGTACGGCCATTAAAAAAGGATTTGAAGCAGCTGAATATTCTAAATGCGCTTATAATATGTCAATTATTTTTGCCTGTACGTACGCATTAGACTTTTTTTTTTTTTTTTTGTGAAGCGCGTATAAGTCGATCAAGGATTGAATCAATGTCAAATGTAGGAATTCCAGTTGTTTATGATAACTTTGAGAATGCATTGCTACTTTTTTTCCTCCTTAATCCCGTCATAGGCTTTTTTTTTTTTTTTTTTGCATTGCGTTAAATCTAATTACACTCAAAGCTCTACATTGCGGTTGGCTATCCATCTTTTATTTGAGAGATATAAATCATGGATCCCTAGCGTTATTCGTGTGCAGGCATTAATCTCTGTTCTTAAAATCTCATCTCCATCTTGTTGTTTGCTTATTATCCTAATAGATAGCGCTGCTGCAGTCATGCGTATGAACTTTGACCCAACTCGAAGGACGTTGGAAGAGGTGTTCTGTCAGGATAATACAAACTGGAAATTTGGCAGCGGATTTTCAGTAGGTGCATTTGAAGAGTTCCGATTCTCACATTTTATTAAGCGAGGAACATAGTGCGATTAAGAAAGGGAAAAAAAATGGAAAACATTAGTTTTTCAGGCTGACTTTCATCCTTAATTTCTCTATTTGCCTCAGTCAGATTTCCACATAGTGTTAGGACACCCATCGTTGTGCAGCTGAAGAAAAACTGCTTTGATTACATACTTATCGAAAATTTCGAAATACTAATTGAAAAACCATTTCGAATGAACAATTAATTTGGTTCCAAGTCAATTGGGATCATTTTTAACCATGCGATAAATTCGATGTAAAATAAGTCAGTTAAATAAATGTAGTGTAACTTTCAACCAGAAAGATTAAATTTCTAAATGTTTAAAAAATTCCCAACTTTATTTCATAGCATCGCAGGACATCTATAAATAGAGTACAGCTATGTAGGACGAAGCATTTCAACAATTTGAAATCAGCTTTCAAGAATAGCTTCCAATTAGTAACTTCGCTATGATTAGGGCAGTAGCCATGGTAACAGTGACTTATTAATTCATGTCAAAAATATTTGCTGCTATATGTATTAGTAAATTGTATAAGGTATAGGGGGAGGAGGGCAAGTACGAATCTAAATCTTCAAAGTTTTTATTCATAAGAATAGTGCTCTGTAGGAAGATCTTGTTCATTTACCAAGTTTTTAAGTTTCATCTTCAGGTCCTTTATTAGCTTTTTTTAAGCTATTACTATGTCAGATAAACCACAAGTAGAAGTTTTAGGAATTATTTTTTGCATCACTTCTCAATGTCAAACTTGCCCCACTTGACTTTCTTTTTCAGTGTGCTAAAACACTGACTTCAGAGGCAGCAATTTCACCGCAGACTAGAGTAATCTTTCGAGATCCAAGCTGCAAAAATGAAGTTTTAGGTTCTCTTTGGTCACTTTTAAGGGAGCTATGACCCTCTGATCCACCCCATGGACTCGCACTTCTATGTGCGCGTGATTTTATACCCCAGTAAACACGATAATAAGATATATTTTCCCACGAGGCTAGTTTGATTTAACGATTGTGTTTTTCGAACTGTAAAACAAAGCTGTTTATTTTACGCAACACAAATGGTGAAACTATTTACCACATTGTTTCTACGTGGTAAAAAAAGTGTTTATACTTATTTTTCATTCGCTAAATGTTTCCCATGAACCTACTAGAAGTACAAGGTTTTGCTCACGCATCACTAGTTTAAAATAAATTCAAGTTTCTATATATAAAAAAAATACTTCAATTCTTTTCTTCAAAGAGTTATTTAAATTTAACTGCTTGAAATAAAAGAACGCCCTTGCTTGATTCCAAAGAATGCTTCAATGAGTGGTTTGGTTAAACAGTATGAAATATTTCCCACCGTTTAGTTAATTAGTTTTTACCAAACAGCTGTACAACCTATGCAGGGGTGCCTCCCCCTCCCAAGTTCAATGGCGCAAATATCCCCCCCCCCCCGCCCCCATTTTTCTCTACCTTATTTATTTCCCTTTTTTTATTTTCAGGATCTCTTTTTTTATTTATTTTTTGAACATTTTTAATTATTTTTTTAAAGTTTTATTTATACATTTATTTATTAATTATTATTATTATTATTTCATTAGAAAAGTTTTTTGCTACACCAATGACATACACACACACTTACACTAACTAAATAAATAAATGAAATAAAATACTATAAACAGGATAAAATAAAATAAAAAAAATTTAAATTAAAAATAAATCAACAAATAAATTAAGATAAATAAATAAAAAGAATCTAAAAAATCCCCCCCCCCCCCCACAAGAAACAATTTTGGTGGCTCCAACTTGCGCCATAATCCCCCTCCCCCCCGTGTAGGCACCCCTGAACCTATGTCTTCTTTGCCTTCTCCCCCTCCCCCTCCCTTTTTTTACTGTTAATTGCTTTTATACTTTCACATCCAGAAAACGCATAGTGGAAACTAAGAAATGTAATCATAAGTAAAGAAACTACTGGAGTAAAATACACAAATTAGGAGAGACAGGGAACAGTTGATCCCTCTTTTTTGTGTTGGAGCTTATAACATTTATTTGAATCAATGGAACTAAACGACTTCACGTTACACACTTAGAACAACCTTTAGTAAATCAAAATGATAGGCTGTTTTTCGAATTTAAAAATTAGAATGAAATGTTTTAAAGAACAACCAACAATGGGCAAAATTATCATTCAAGGAGACTTGATCATGGGGGAACAAGTGTCCGTATAAGTGTTTTAAATGCAAATCGAACATATAGTTTTGCTACCTGTTAAAATTTTATTCGTGGAAAAATTAAAACGTATCATATCAAATTAAAAATAAAACAAAATAAAAATAATAGCTTATCATCATAAATGGCTCGATAGCCCATTGTGGGACTTATCCTTCTTTAGGAGATCCCGCGAGGCTGTCCTCATTTTTGCTGTTGACCTCCAGTTTTTGATTTTAATGATGGTCAAAATCAGTATCCACACAGTCGACCCATCTCTTTTTTGGTCTACTCCTAGGTCGCTGTCCAAAAGGGACTGCATTGGAGACCTTCAATGCAGCTTTATCATTTTCCATTCTCCAAAGATGATCAGCCCATTTCATTCGGTTCAGTCTGGTAAATTTGATCAAATCTGATATCAATGTCTCTAAAATTTTTATAAAGTTCAAAATTGTATCTCCGTCGCCAATTTTCAGTGTCATTGATTGCACCAAAAATAGTTCGTAGCACTTTCCTTTCGAAGATTGTCAATATTTTCTCTTCCTTTACTGTTAATGACCATGTTTCAGAAGCATATGTTAAAACTAAAAATAATAGCTATTAAACCAATATTTAACAAACAATATCAATTCAGTAATAGGAAAATACTAACATCGCTAAAAGAACTCATACTTTTTCATCAGTCTTGGTCAAGTACTCAGTGAAAACTTAGAAGTAAATATGTATATACAATGAGTGATCAGTAAAATTAGTATTTTGGCGTCATGAACTTTGAAAGTATTTAAAAATTTAAACCAACAATCATCTAAAATAAGTGATTTGCGGGAAAAGAAAAAAAATATTTATTTTCAACAATGATTGTGAAAAGGTAAAGTTTCCGACAGGTTGAATAAAAGAGTTAGAAGCTAGTGGATTTTTTTTTTTTTTTTTTTACAATCTGGTAACAGAACAAGTCTCTCAAAGCGGCTATTTTAAAGCTTTCGCTATGAATAGGGGTTTTACGTCAGCTGAAGGCTTTCTTTTGAAACTCGACGGGGCACTACTGAAAAAAAAAACAATAAGCGGAATTAATAGTATATATTTATATGTAAAAACACATTAAAGGAGACTTGGTCCCAGATCAAATCTCCTGCTTTCGGAAGGATCTAGTACACCCTTGTATACTTTTTAAGAATATTTCAAAATTGCTGCAAAAGAAGCCACACATTGACACTTCTCACACTTGGAACATTGTGTATCCTGAGTTTGTTTCAATTCAGATATCAAAACTTTATAAAAAAGTTATCCACAATTCCCTCTTAATATTTTCAAAATACTAAGAGGGATAAAACAACTCCAGACCCTCAGGACCAGGATTATAAGTACAGACAAGATCAAATTAGGCTGTTAAAACGAAAAATAAATGAATTGAAATGGTCAAATAAATCATCGTTCCGCTGGAACTCACGAAAAGTTTGTTCCAATTTGACAAAATTTTTCCACGTTGGATTACATTTCTGACGTCAATTCCCATGTTAAGTGTAATGGAAGGATGCTCTACCCACAAACCTATATTAACGAGTTAAATCAAGCAACAATACACCAGCGCATACCATGAACCCACGCTCCGAAAAATTTCCACCGCACCTATTTTTCTAGCGAGTATGAGAAATTCTGGCGAGAAGTATTTTAAGATTACAGAACAATTTGTGCATTTAATTCTCTAGTAATCTGAAGATTAGGGATGTCACGCAAACATTCATGTTAACCATTAGAATGAACCTATGAAAATATTTATCGAAATAATTAAGGAAGCAATCCTTCGAATCGAAAACGAAATTTTTGAAATTTTTAGCAGTTTTTGTGTGCAAGTTGAATGATTTTAGTGGTTATTAAAGGAATCAAACACAGAAAAAAAGATTATGAATGATTTTTGGAGCCTTTTTCTGTATCTCAGAGCCAGAGGAACGTAAGTCAAATTATGATTATTTTACGGTAGAGAGGAAGAACTTTTTTTCTGGCGCATGCTAAGGATGGAACGCGCGCTCTTTTAACCCTGGGGGAAAATTAAAAAGGACTTTTTAAAAAGAAACAGAAAATAGCAATTTTTGGACTTAGTTCTTCTCAATCTGAGGTATAAATTTTATACATTGAAATTGAAGGCCTGCTGGAAGATATTCAGTTATGGGGTGAACGGACTGAATTATCTAATATTTGACGTATACGTCCTGTTGAGCGCACTTTGTCTAATCTCTTGTCCATACCACTGGACTGTTCAGACATATTTGGCGAACATGAAGGCATACATCTCCCCTGAGCGACTCAGTCCTGAGCCACCAGGACCGACGAAAGGCCATGTCAGCCTAGTCGGAAACTAGGGACCCGGCACTAAAGGGCGAATACAAGGTTAAGGCGATGGGACGATTATCCCTCCCTTGAGGGACTCTCCATCGGTACTTTTTCGATATTGAAGTTCAAAAAATGCAATTTTAGACGATCTTTGGAACATTTGCCAACCAAAATGCATAGTAATGAGCATGTAAAAAAAAAAGCAATCGCCCCTCCCTTAATTTTTTTTTCCGGAACCGCCCTTCCCGGCCGTAAGGGGCGATTGGGTCGGAATCGGTGTAATACTAAACTGACAAATCGCCTTAGCTCTTGGCGGCCCTATGAACCTGAGCCACTACTATAGAAAGCATAGACTGTCGCTGCTCTTGTCATTGTTGTCAATTGTGTCATGTTGCATGAATATGAGTTACTTAAAATCTTCTACTTTTTAGCCTACTTTCCCAGTAAAAGTCAGAGAAAGAAGAAAAAGGCATGAAAGAAGGCTTAATGCATCTTAAAAATATCCCAAAAAACAAAAAAAAAAGTCAAAAAAAAAAAAAAATAAATTAGTTAGATAAATATCGAAAAATTAAAAATTGGAAAGTAGGGTATTGAAATGGGGGAAAATGTCTGTCTGTCTGTCTGTCCCCTCCCCCCCCCTAATAACTTTTGAATGAATAGTCTGATTCGAAAAAAACTTTTTTTTTTTTGTTCGAAAGATCTCGGCGAGGACACCTCATTCCCATATTTCACTTTTTGTTTTGAACTATTTTTTGTTCAATTTTAAACAGTTCAAAAAAACTTAACATTAGCGCCCACGGGGAAATTCAAGGCAATTCCGAACTGTGAAGCGAATTTGCTTCAAACAAACTTTGTAGGAAAAAACTTGTATATAAAATATCTTTTTGATTTGAACAATTTTCCGTTCAATTTTGAACAGTTCAAATCCCTTAACATTAGCGCCTACGGGGAAACTGAAAGTCAATGTAGATTCCGTACTTGAAGGCGGATTTACTTCAAACAAATTTTGTTGGAAATAGCTCTTGACGCCAGACTCCGACTCCGAGAATTTAGGGGCACCTGACTCCGACTCCTGTGCCCGACAATTAATCGGACTCCGACTCCCCGACTTCGACTCTGACTTCGTAGCTTTGGCAAAAAATTATACACGGAGGACAAATGACTGACTCCGATTCTTGAATTCGACTCAAAATAAGATTGATTCCGACTCCGCAGCTATGGTTTTTACAGTTGTTGATATGACTTGTTTTTATTTTCACGCTAAAGTTTTAATTTAGGCATTCAGTTTTCGGCGAATGAACTCGAAATCATTCATGTTTCTACATAAAGATATGCGCAGACGAATTTTTTTTTTTTTTTTTTGACAATGAAAATTATTTCTTTAAGTTGACATTTTATTGTTTTTAAATATTTTGATAAGTGCATTAATGCATTTAAAAAAATATTTTTGGCAACAGGGGAAAAATAAACGATTTTTTTTTTTTGATATGGTGTATCCACTATAATATTAAAATCTGTTCGCGTCTGTCTGTCTGTCTGTCTGAAGATCTATCTTCTCGAGAACCGCTGCGAATCGGGAGTCAAACGAGATACCGATCAATTCGAAATTTTCCAAAGAAAACAATAGGACCAATTTCGTAATTGTGCGACTTTAATTAACGGATATATTAATTAAAACGTTAATTAACATAACGTTATTCAGGAATTTTTATTTCTTTCCTGTTGCCATTTTGCATATGGCTGAGCAAGTAAAATTCTTTTAATTGTTTTAAAAGAGATTTTTTGGCTGCTGTCCAAATCTTAAAACAACGTTTCCATCTAGAATTTCATTTTAAATTAGTTTAAAATTGGTTGCTCTATTCGGAAATAGCCTTTATTTTATCGTCTGTTTTTTTTTTATTTCTTTATTTTTAACATTCCACGTTCTTAACTTTTTTCAGCATATGAAAGTTGTTTCTTTAGCTATGTTTATTGATTGTAGTGTACGTTTATCATTCACCGGCCTCATATTTTGGTACATTTAGGATGTACGACTAATTATGTTTATTTAGTAGATCTTTTTCCCGTCACATGGGTAAGTTTTCAAATTGTAAAAACTCTCTTTTTCCTTCTTGTTTATATATTTGAAATACAGTTTGTATCGTGAAAAGAACATGTTAAATTAAGAATATTTGGATTTCTTTAAGTGAAACAGAGTTGAACAAAAAAGATTGTGTTTAAGGATTTTAACTAAAGCTAGATTGGAATCAGATGACTTGGTATTAAATTAATGCTTATTGGTATTTATTTAGTCTCGGTGCTTTAGTTTCACGTAATCAACCAAAAAGTGTGTGTCATTTTATGTAAAAAGCTGATTGTAAATGTACATAAATATTTCAGGTATAGTCTATCAGATGTAATTCATTCTAACGTGAGCACAGATTATAGTTGATAATGCATATATTTTCATCTTTTGTGCTAATTGAAAATACTCATTATTTTTATCATTGATAACTATGATTAACGTTAAAGAGATTTTTGCCAAAAATATGCTCTACTGGTGTTTTGCAAACATTGCATTACGCGTATTTATTTACTCCTTAGTACTTTGGAAACTGATGTCAGAGTAATACAAAAACATGAATTGGATATCTCTTTTATTTTTTAAGTAGCCCGTGCAACGCCGGGCACGCAGCTAGTTTATTTTAAAAAGCTTATTAATTTTAATTATTATTTTTTCGTTTTGAAAGCTGTTAAAGAATTTTTTCAATGGAAAAAAGTGTATTAGCTGCTTTGTTTAAAAAGTGCTGCTATTTTTTTTTTTTTTAAAGTGAGTGGGGAATATTTTATTCTTAGAAATCCGCTTAAAATACTAAAAAAATTGTTTGAAACAATTTGCGATTTTAGCTGTTTTTGAGAATATTGATCAGGTACTAGAAAGTAGTATGGGAAAATGGGAAAGTAGGCTCGTTTAGTTCTAGACGGAACTTCTTGTTGTATCTGATTAATCTTCTTTAACAAACCCATTGAAACAACTGTATATGTTCACTTAGTTTTTGAAAGCTGACACTTATTATTTTTACGAAACGTATTTATTAAAAATTTCAACAATGTAAATATTTTTTCAGAAAGAAAACCCTGAAGTTATTATGATATAGAAATGAAACCTTTCTAATAAGAATACGTTCTCTAAATTGTATGCAGTGTTCATAAAAACATTAACATTCAGAACTGCAAGGATTCTTTCCAGGGGATTGTTTTAAGAGACCTTAACTTTTGGGAGAGAGGGAGTCACATTCTTGGGGAGTGAGACATAACTCTTGAAGAGGAAGGGGAGGGGGGGGGCAAATCTGTAAATTGTATAGAAAATTCTGGATCACATTGGACATTAGACGGTATTCATTCTACACTGTAGTGGGTAGGTACTGCAGAATTTTCCTTTTTGAGCAATCACATTGCTTATTGTTCTCATTTGACTGTTTTGATGTCCTATGATTTTATATTCCCCCCGCCTCCCTCTGCAGCACCACCGTCCGCCGCCGTCGGCCGCCTCCGATGCTGCTCTTATAGCGAAAACCGTCCCCAGGTTGCATCCATATCCTACACACACGCGCATACACACACAACTACACACACGCACGCACACACACCCATACACACATACACACAAACCTTTACACACACACATATACACACACGCATTCCTGCACACAGACACACACGCCTACATACATACCCACACACACACACTCACTCATGATTGCGAAAAACATAATTTGAATTCCAGATGTCAAAATTCAAATTATTTTTAATTTTTTTTAAACATTTTTGTCATTTGTTTTACGGAAGCTTTATTCTGCTAGCTTGGTTTTTTGGTTGTTTCTGTCGAAAAAAAAAAAACCCTTCTAATTCCAACATTTCCCATTGTTAGTATGGAATCCAAAACGTCCTTCTTTCACTTCATCGAAAACACATTTCTGCAGATACTGCCTTTTACCTGCCCACGGCAGTTAGAGCTAGAGTTGTTATTAAAAACAAATAAAAGTAGTCATTATAATTATTATAATGAATAGTAATATAAATGTTGTTGATTAAATTATGATTTGCTGCTAAAATGTTGAAAAACAAGTTTTCAGCACGAACAGTTTTTAAAGAATTAATAGAGTTAAAAAGTGAATCAAACCAAATGTTGAAAAATAGACTAACAAAAGAAATAAATAAAATGAAATAAAATAAAAACATGTGTAGGCTTGAAATTTGTGCAGAGAGAGGGGGGGAGGACAGGTAATCTTCGGGGAGTGGTACGCCCACGCCTTGAAAAAGTTTGGGAACTTGTGTAATGCTGAAATAGTTTACGTTCAGTCATTCGAAACGTAAAAGGAAATTATCTTTTTTCAAAGCACATTACGCTGTTTGGTCATTTTAAAATTGAGATTCGTTTTGATTATTTTTCTGCAAAAACACGCGGCTCGTCTTTTGTTCATTCCAATATGCCTTGCTTCGTGGGTGGCTATCTTCAGAACCAACCATACGTGCCATTAAAATGTCGATTCAACTATTCTTGTCCAAAAAGCGATTATTCGAAGTACAGTTGTTTACATTATCCAAACTTCAAATAATTGCTTTCTGGACAAAAAGTTCATGCAAGTTCTTTACCATCGAACTGACGGAGATGCACTGTTGGAATTCAGAGAAAGAATTTGGTGAGAACAGGGAAAACAAAATGAATATCAAAAGGAGGCACTGTCCCGAGATGAGTCACTGAAGATTTAAAGAAAGCGTGGGTGGCGCGTAAAAATTGTGCCCAAGTACGAAAATGAAAATTTTAATAATGGGTGTCATGAGGGGAAAAAAAAAAAAAGAAAACTCGACTATCTCACAAGACTGTGGAGTCGGAGTTGGAGTTTTGACTTATTTTGCGGTAAAGGAGTCCGAGTCGAAGGTTTAAAGTTCCAAGAGTCGGAGTCGGTTATTTTTCCTCGAAGTCCACACACAACTCTGCTAGTGCTTGCTGACTTTGAGGTACAGGAGTCGGAGTCGAACGCTTTATCATTTTCGGGGAGTCAGATTCGGTCATTTCCATCCCCATCCCTGACTCTGCAGCCCTGCCACATCAGATTTTCATGAAACCATGACATCTCAAATTTACATGAAAGCTTTTAAAAAAATATATCATTAATATCTGATGACTAACTAATTTTTGAAATTCATTATAAAACCTTTTTTTTTACTTGTTGCCAGTATTTTATAACTCAAGATCTGTGTAGCTATAGCGTTGAAAAAAAACTCATTTTAAAGAGAATGGGGTTGTGTCCTTCAGTCAAAAGTACTACTTTTAGTCACTCAAATTGATAGAATAAGCAAAGAAATGGAGCAAGAAAAAACTTTCATTTTCCCAACGCTAAATTTTTTATTAATTTTTTAAAATGTTCAATTTCAAAAATAAGGCGTGGTCTTAATGACGTCACAAATGATGTACTTTGGCGCTTCTGTCTACCGAGTTTCCAGGTTATGATAATCAAGAAGCGAATTAAATAGTGCGCTCTACGCTTGCTATAAACCATACCGTTTCCAGTACAGCGAATTAAATATTGTGCTCTGTGAATGGCCTCATTTGTCATGTCATCGGCAGAAGCTGAAACAATGAAAGCACGCCGTTTGAAGTATTTTTTTTAAATATTAAACTTAGTGAAATTATTTAAAGAATGGTCATATCCTATGTTTTTAAAGCATGCTCTTTCAGAAAAAAATAGTATCAAAATTTCGGAAACGACCCCATTGCATGTAGTTAAATTTGAAATGTAAATTCAATACTTTTTTTGATTTAAAAAAAAAATACATTTTTCTACAAAATTTAACATAGCGTCCTTCGAAAATTTTGAAAAAAAAAAACATACGTATATGATTTTAAATGCATCGTAATGAAAACATCCAACCATTTTTTAGAGTTGAATCATGAACGGATCAGCAGTTATTAAAACGTTTTAGCAAAAATTGCAAACACGTTTACTAAATTATTTGCTGCAACTGCTGGTTCCTTCATAGTTTTTCCCTTTGAATATTTTTACTTGCATTTTTTTTCTTTTCAAATTTTTAAGACACCATCTCAAAAAGTTTTGAATTTTTAAATTTAAAAGCTTTGTAGAAAATAAAACATTTTTCCGAAAAGTATTCAAGTTACAACTCGAAGTAAAGTGTCTCATTATCTTTATAATGGGCTGATTGAAATTTTATGGTTATACTTCAATTTATTTGTGGGTTTAAATGAAAAAAAAAAATAACTTGAGTTTGGACATCTTGAATTGAAATAATGTTTTTCGCAATCACGAGTTTTGATAGGACCCTACTTGTTGGGTTTATTGTTTCTACAAAAGGATCCTGTCCCATGGAATCGACTTTATTTATACCCGAAACTCTCAACTTTACATAATGCTCTTTAGACAAAAATAGCAACCAGTACGCAAGACATTTCCCTCCTTCTGGGCGGTATTGTCCATGTCCTCTAGCCCAGGAGCCTCGAGCATATCCCTCCTCCTGGGCGGTGGTCTGTGCGTGCAAATGGGCGCTACCACCCAGGAGGAGTGGTGGCAGTCCTGCTGGTGGACACCCAGGACCAGAGTAATAGCACTTGCAGGGACGGTGGCACTCGGTGAGGACCCGGGTCCAAATTTTATAGAAACTTCAAAAACGGTCAGATGAGGTAAGCAATTCGTCATTGCTCAAAAATAAGAAAAAAAAATTTTAAACATTAATTTGAATTCTTAAATTTTGAATTCAAATTATGTTTTTCGCAATCACGAGTTGCGACAGGACCCTACTCATTGGTTACTACTCTACTCACTTGTTTCTAGACACGGCTCTTGTCCCTCCAAGTCTGCCCTCCTGTTGAACGGAGACGTGTGTATTAGTTATGTATGTGTAGGCTTTTGTGTGTGTGTAGACCTGTGTGTATGCACGTTGGCGTGTGTGTATGTCTGTGAGTGCGTATGTGTATGAGCGTGCGTGTGTCTAGGACATGGACGCCACCGACCAGGAGCGGCTACCGGAGGACGGAGCCGCGCCTGCAGGTGGCGGTGGTGGTTGAAAAAGGCACGGAACATCAAAGACGGTCAAATGAGAACAATAAGCAATCGTGATTGCTCAAAAAAAAAAAGAGCCCAGCGTCTAGAAAGTGCGTCTAACCAGGGGGCAAAAACAATTTTGTTTTAGTCGTCTCCATTTTGAAATTGAAAGAAGGAAGTTATTATTGGCAATTCATGTCAGGAAATACTCTTGATCCTTTTTTATAAAAAATAAAATTGTGACTATTCAATCACCAGGATGTGTTTTTTTCTTTTTTAACTCTTTGGACTAAAAATGTGTTGTTCATAAACGAAAGAGCGCAAAGCACCGACTCCTTCAAATGGACTGTGCAATGCAAAACCCTAAAAAAATGAACGGCCGTTTTATTGAATGGTGAATTGGAATTTAGAAACTACGTATCGATGCTTCATACATTTTAACCTGAATGAAAAATATTTTAACTAAATTTTTATTGGCGTACTTTTTAAATTTAGGTAATTTTATTTGCTTTTCCACAAAGGAATATTTCTAATCCAAGGAAATATTTTCAATGAACGTGCGAAATTCTCGCAGATATACCACCTGCAGCTTTTTAGAATGATCAACTCATTCACATGAATGAGTTTGCATGGGTAAAAAAGAGAAAGATACTGATAGACTGCTCATTAAAAAGGACGACACTGTCAGGGCCGCAAAGAGTCACGGCGGGCCCCTAGTTAGTTATGTCGCCTGGCCCCTCAGGCCCCCCAAAAGAAGAAAAAAAGAATTTAAAAAAAAGGGGGGGGGGTGAACAGATAAGGAAGAAAAAGAAAAAAGGAGGAGGAAAAAAAATCAAAACTTCGTACAAGAAAACAATGTGGTTGTTTCCTTCAGTCAAAATAGTCTAGTCAATGAACGGTTTAAAAAAATATATGAAGTTTTGCAAATTAGCACACACGTACCAGGAAAGGCTCCTGATGAACATACTAAAAGTCCCCTGTCGTAGGGGGGGGGGGAGCTCGCAGCACAACCTAGGATTTTATAGGTGTGTTTTTTCAGTTTTCGTCTTATATCTCAAAAACTATTTACTTGCAAACAAAATTGTTGCGTGATGAGTTAAAGAACGTAAAATTATCTTTAAAAAGCTTTTTTTTACTTCTATTCTATCTATAATAGTTGCTGAGAAATTAAATTTCGAAGTTAGTGAGTTTTCTGAAAACTGACCTTTTTGTCGCTTTTTTCTATTTTTGGAGTCCTTTGAGAATTTATTTGACGTGATTCTTTCCTCTTTTCGGTCTGAAGTAGTGCAAGTTATTAGGAGGATTTTATTCCTTGAAATTAGAGGTCAGTGGGGGAGGAAGAGGAGACGAGTATTATAGAAAGATAAAAATATATGCAGGTGTTCTTTTCAATCTTTTTTTTTTCTTCCACCATAATCCAGCAAACGAAGACCCCAAATGAGGGTAAAAAAATAAACATTTGGTTATAAAAATTGGTACACATGTACAAAAAGGTCTCCTAACGAATATACTAAAAGTCCCCGGTGGTAGAGGGGTTTTGAGGGAAGCTCATGCCACTATCTTGGAATTCCGTTTTTTCGGCTTATCTTGGATTCCGTTTTCTCAGCTTTCGTCTTATATCTTACAATCTTTTATCTATAGAGCAAAATCATCAGTTGTTAAATTAAAGAGCATAAAATTACCTTTAAAATGTGTTTTTGTTATAAATGTAATAGGTGCAGAGACAATGTGTTTCCAAATCCGTGAGATTTTGAAAACTATCTACTTTTTTCCCCTTTTTACTTCCTTTTACAGAAAAGGAAGTATTGTATTAGCGAAAAAAATTTTCGCCCAAAAATCGACCTTAATTTCCATTTTGCTCAGTCCCAAATGAATGTTGAGTTTTTTTCCGACCCAATCACACGTGGATATGTGCTTAGGAACGTACAGTCACCCGAAATATCGATTTTGACGATCGACAACGAGTTTTCTAGTGACGTCTGTATGTGCGTATGTATGTGCGTATGTGTGTATGTATGTCGCATAACTCAAGAACGGAATGTAATAGAAAGTTGAATTTTGACACGTAGACTCCTAGTGAGGTCTAGTTGTGCACCTTCCTTTTTGGCTGCATTCGTATGCTCCAGAGGGGGTCTTTTGCCCCTTTTTAGGGTAAAATCATTGTTAATTTCGATGTAAACTCAAGTGGTGTTATAATTTGGCGGACACTTGGCGATATATCGCCAGTCTTTTGGTTGCCAAGTTTTGTCGCCAACTTGACGACAAATTTGGCGATTTTTTTAAATTTTTTTTTCAAAAATCTGGTTTCAATTTGGCCACTGTTGGTGATATTTAGAGAGTAAACTATTGAATCATACTAAAACTGCCAATAATAATAAAATAACATTAAATAGGAGTAAAAGGAAGTTATTTGATGCACACATCAGCTCGTTTCATTTGCGGGACTCTCATGCGGGCGAATGACATATTAATCTTTTGTTTTTAAATAAATGGACTCTGTTATAATATTTACGTCAAGTAAGACCCAAAAAGACCACATGCAAGAAATAAACGTGTACCCTTGTGCGGTAAGGATAAATGATAAAATGAATGATAAAAAATTCAAACATGCAAAAAGTGCATCTTTTTCCTCAGATTGTTAAGGCGGTGTTATTTGGTGATACACCATGAAGGTCAGTTTTTTTTTTATCCCGGCAGTTTATGCAAGTAATGCTACAGCTTGCACTTAATTTTCTACAGCCACATCTTATGATACAAGCCTGAAATTGGCCTGAAATTGATAGAATAAGCAAAAAATAAATAAATAAATAAATAACAATATGGACCCAGAAAATACTTTCATTTTCCCAACAGTTATTTTTTTTTTTTTAAATGTCTGATTTTTCACACAAGGCGTGGTCTTTATGACGTCACAAATGATGCACTTTGGCGCATACCGCATTTACACGTTATGATAATCAACAAGCGAATCAAATATTGCGCTCTACGCTTGTTATCAACCATATCGTTACCAGTACACGTGAGTAAAGATGCGAATTAAATATTATGCTCAGTGAATGGCAACACTGAATGGCATTTCATCATTTTGTGATGTCATCGGCAGAAGCGTAAACAATGAAAGCGCACCGATTGAAGTAATTTTTTAAAAATATTAAACTTAGTCAACTCTATTTTAAGTGCTACAACAGTAAACACCAAAAGAGTAAATTTTACTAAATCTTTACGTTTTCTCTTATTCGGAGTCCCCCCCCCCCTTTTTTTTCTTTCTTCCTTTCTTTTTTTTTTCTTCCTTTTTTTTCTTTCCCACTTTTCTTTCTTTCTTTTTGTTCTGCGTTAAAGTCGCCGGGCCCCTAGTTCCCGACTAGGCTGACATGGCCTCTCGTCGGGCCTGGACAAAGTCCATTCATATTTCAGATTTCACCTTCTTACTTCGCCTAATGCCAGACAAAAATGTCCAACAACTAACTTATTTTCTAGAAAGGAAGTTGACGTTTTGTTTTCTCTTGGACTCGCGTCAACGGTTGCTTAGTCTGACCGCAACCGTAATCACAACCTATTATCTATCAATCCGTGATTCCTCGCCACCGATGCTGTAATAAAAAAAAAAAACAGAACGTCAAGGTCCTCTGCCGTTCCAATCGTGCCGCAGATTCTTCAGAACGACATTCACGCGGGGGCAGAGAGAGCGGTTTAGAACAATGAAAAAGTTCTATTTCGTGTGCATAATGAGGGAGGCTTACGAGAAAGTAAAATACTACCTTGTTTTGGGTCAGTGGTCTGTGGGTAAAGAGTTTCCAAGAGCTCAGATATTTTTATTATGTTTCAGAATAAGCCACGGAGATTGTAGAAAATTCTTTTAAAACGGAGATGAGAGACGATCGTTCTTCAGGTTTGTTTCTTGACAAGGTCAAGCTCCTGCCTGAAAGTAATTGAGCAAAGAAAATACGATTTGCATTTATAGCACCATCACCAGGATATCACGTGATCGGAGCCGGATTTTTTGTATTGGTCAAACAACTTTATTGTAGTCAGAACATTGCAGACTTTCCTGCAATGGGAAGAGCCATCGTAATAAATAACTGATGAAGTAAAAGTTATTTTTATTTATATTTTTGAAAATAATTTTTTGATAATTTCATTCTTCTTTAGCTGCACATAATTATAATTAATGTTTAAGTAGTCTTTCGAAGTGACAATCTTTATCTTTACTAATAATAAAGCTGTAAGTCTATATGTTTAGATCTCTGGATGTCTATTAAGCGCATAGCGCCTAGACCGTTTGGCCGATTTTCATGAAATTTGGTACAAATTTAGTTCGTAGCATGGGGGGAACACTTCGAAGAGATTTTTCGACAAGTAGATTTTGTTCTTTTTCTATTCCAATTTTATGCCCATTTTATCGAGCAAATTAGCATAACATGAACGAGTAAATTATTATAACATGGACGATTCAATTATCATAACGTGGACGAGTAGTAAATTATCATGACGTGGACGAGTTGTAAATTATCATAACATGGACGAGTAAATTATCATAACATTGAAGAGTGAATGGAGCCGTTTCCAATATTTTAAAAGTATTTTATTCTGAAAGAACATGCTAAAAAGCTTAGGATCTGACCAATTTTTAAATAATTCGTTTAAGTTTAATATCTAAAAAAAATACTTAAATCCGTTCGCATTCATTGCTTACGCTTCTGCCGATGACATCACAAATGATGAAATACCATTCAGTGTTGCCATTCACAGAGCAAAATATTTAATTCGCATCTTTACTCACGCTTATTAGCAACGATATGGTTCATAGCAAGCGTAGAGCGCAATATTCAATTCGCTTCCTGATTATCATAACGTGGAAATCCGGAAGAAAGATGCGCCAAAGTGCATCATTTGTGACGTCATCAAGACCACGCCTTGTTTGAAAAACCGGACATTTAAAAAAATTGATTAAAAAAGACTGTTGGGAAAATGAAAGTATTTTTTCGGTCTATGTTTTTTTTTTTTTTTTTGCTTATTCTATCAATTTCAGTGACTAAAAGTAGTACTTTTGACCGAAGGAAACAACCTCATAATAATTGCAAATTTTTTTTTGTTTCATTATTTAGTCTTTGGTGCAGAAATTATCAACGTTTTCTTTCTCAAGCGTATTGCCCGACATTTGTTGAATTTTTAAGAGATGGAAGACAATTTTCCATCAGCTGCTAACTGCACAGTAATTGTATTGCTGAATTCACACCAATGGTAACAGCCAGGGCTGCGGAGTCGGAAGGAATATGGCCGACTCCGACCCCGACTCCGACTCCTGGATTTTGAAACGCCCGACTCCGACTCCGACTCCGGATTTTTTTTTAATTTTTTTAATTGTATTTTTTAAACTCCCTCTCTCCATTCAAGGGAAGGGGGAAAACCTCTTAACAGAGATTGAAATATTAATTCCTTTTTATGAAAATTTAGCATTTTGTTTTTTATTGTAAACCCAAGACGTCATACAACGTTAGAAATTCAATTTAAAAATCAAACTTTCCAATAGTTACGAGTTAAAAAGTGAGATGACTTAAAAATCCCTTTTAAAAATTTTGAAAATGATTATCTGTAATTTGCCCCCCTTTAATGTTTAACAAATATATATTGATCAAATCGTGTGCTTTCAATTTTTGAAAGCTGTAACTTGAGAGAAAAAAAAACTTTTTTTCTAAATCCAAGTTCTTGAGATGGAGTGGTTTGCCCCTGGTGACATCCATCTAGTAGATGACACCCAAAATTAATTTCAGAGTTATAAAAAATATAAATACTTTAATTCTGAAAATTTTCACGAATATATTTTAAATTATATTTCATCAATAAAATTTCAACGAAAATAGGGCACATATGCGTCAGGAGCTAATTTTACACAAAACGCGGCGGTATACAAATTTGTACGAATAGCTTTTACTATACCTATATTTCTTCTTCGCTAAATTTTTAGTTTAAATTTTATTGGCTGCTTTAGAATTAACCTAAATATGAAGATTTTAAGATTAACTGCAATTCTTGAGTGTTGTAATCAAGAAATTTTTTACACTTATTTTGTTCCATACTTTTTAGTGAGAACCAAGCTTACAGAAATAGTCTTAATAAAGAAAAAAAACATTAGATTATTTCATCGAATCTTTTGGATTCGTGTTTTCGAGCCAGAACTTCTTTGAATTTGCCGATCACACTTAAACGTTTCAACCTTAGCTACAGGCGTCGACTTACTAATTTGTTATGTTTCTTTTACTATTTTAAACTGAGATAGAACAAAACACTATATTTCTATTTTTATTTGAAAGTGATTACTTGAAAATGTTATTCAACAAAACCGTTTGCTGACAGTTGCTATTAGTTAAGTTAAAAAGCAAGCAAACTAGGGGACGGCTACAGAAAGTTCGGTAAGCATTCAAGCTAGCTGATTGCCATAATGGCAGTTTTTTTCTCATTAGTATCTTTTTATTCATGTAATCGAACCAATTGGTAATCAATTTTTAAAAAATGCAAGGAGAGTCAGTGAAAAGGAAAGAAAAAAAGAAGCCCGGAGTCGGAGTCGGCATGTTTTCCAACGACTCCGACTCCGACTCTTCGACTCCGACTCCGACTCCACAGCCCTGGTAACAGCAGCAAAATTTTTGCCACAACTTTTCGCCCTCACGTCATTTGCTCTAAATCAGCGTTTCACAACCTTTTTTGAGCCTTTGACTGGCAATACCTTTTGTAAAATAATTCCTGGAATAGCGAGTTCTCTTTTGTTTCCTTTTTTTTTTAAATTTTGTAAAAAAAAATTTTTTGATTCACAGAGCGTCAAAAATTAATGGGGAAAAAAAACATTCTGCCCGGAGAATTCCCTCCTACCCCCGCCTTTTTTTTGTTCAAAAGTATTCGAGAAAAATCATAGACAATTTTGAAAGTTAATCACAAGATTCACGCAAAAAACGTTGTATGAGCGATTATTATTATTATTATTCAATAATTTTTTTTAAAAACATAGATAAATAAAAAAAATTCCGAGGACTGACAAAATGTTAATGCGGACTGGTTCCGGTTTCCCGGTTGAGAACCGCTGCTCAAAATAACTTCATCAACACCACGCCCTCCAATTGACGCTCGCCTTACTCATTAGTCGTGTCCCGACTTACGCGAGGGATGCGTTCCAAGACCCCTCGCGTAAGTCGAAATTTCGCGTTGTGAAAAAAGGCATGTGTAAATTTTTTATAAACATAACCAATAATTTTAGACACTTGTTAACACATCCTTAAACAGTTAAAAACTTTTCCTTTACCATACATTACTGTTTCTTACAAAAAGAACTGAATTTTTATTTGTATTTAAAATTAAAAAAAAAAACGTTTTATTCAACACTAGTGATACCCGTACGGCTTTGCCCGTAATAAAAAAATCAAAAGGTCTTTTGGTTCGCCTGTATATTTACAAATAATGTATGGTGAATTTTCTCGCCAATTGGCTTGTACCCATCTTACGGTTCCACGTTATGACAATTTCGTATCTCGCCAATTGGCTTGTGCCCATGTTACGGTTCCACGTTATGATAATTTCGTAATTTACTCGTCCACCTTATGATATTTTTTTTCTTAAAATTGGAATAGAGAAAGGACAAAATCGAATTTTCGAAAAATCGCTTCGAGGTGCACACCTCCATGCTACAAACTAACTTTGTGCCAAATTTGATGAAAATCGGCCGAACATTCTAGGCGCTATGCGCGTCACAGACATCCTACAGACATCCAGACATCCTCCGGACAGAGAGACTTTCAGCTTTATTATTAGTAACTAGTGGCACCCGCACGGCTTCGCCCGCAATAGAAAAATCAAAAGGTCTTTTGGTTCGCCTGTATATTTACAAATAATGTATAGTGAATTTTCTCGCCAGTTGGCTTGTACCGACATTACGGTTCCACGTTATGATAATTTCGTATCTCGCCAATTGGCTTGTGCCCATGTTACGGTTCCACGTTACGATAATTTCGTAATTTATGATAGTTTTTTTCTTAAAATTGGAATAAAAAAAGAACCACATCGAATTTTCGAAAAATCGCTTCGAGGTGCACACCCCCATGCTACATACTAACTTTGTGCCAAATTTCATGAAAATCGGCCGAACGGTTTAGGCGCTATGCGCGTCACAGACATCCTACGGACATCCTACAGACATCCTACAGACATCCTACAGACATCCTCCGGACAGAGAGACTTACTGCTTTATTATTAGTAAAGAAGATAAAGATAAAACACTGCAATGATGCACAAAAACAATGATCAATGGGTAAGAAAGACATAAAATAAACCAGTACCGTACGTACAGCATGTAGTAAGGAAAACAAATGCCCTATAGTTGTACTGTACATTTGATTCAGTAATGATATTTGTAACTTAAATAAGTGAAAATGATGATGATTTATGCTGCGTGATCAAACCGCTATTTTTAATATATTTTTAAATACAGTTGCTTCATTGGTTGGTTTTTTTTATTAAGTTTCCATCAATGGCATTACCCCTCTTCCTGGTTTCTTTAATTTACAATAAAGAGCAGCTTCCATTTTCATAATTTTTCATTTTCCTTGGATACTATTACTTGGTGAACTTATATGGATTTCCTTTTCTTGACTTTTAATTGTACGTATGGAAGATTCACTCATACCGTCACACCTAATTGTTGTGCTACCCTTCGAAGCATTTTTTGGTTCAGCTTCAACTTTTCAAGAAACTTTCTTTACCTTTTCTTTAACTGTCAGAAACGTTCTCTTTTTCTTTCTATCTTCACCAACTTTAGATGAAACAGCGTTCTTAGGTGTCGTTATATTTCGTTAACTTTCGCATTTAGAATGAAAAAAAATAATGGAAAATGAGAAGTAGTTATTTGTATAAGCGATACAAGACTAGTACGGTGTTGGTATTTCTGCTCTCAGTGATGCTAAAGGGATGAAGGGCCATTCACGAAAAAAAAAACTTACACACCGCGGTTCCCTAACCGAAAATTTTCATGTTGCGGACGAGGAATTCGCGCCAGCTCAAAAGTTCTTTACTGTCGAAAAAAATCGCGTTATAGCCATTTCGCGTAAGTCGGATCGCGTTGTAGCGGGAGTCGACTGTATAGCAATTTTAATTCCATCATTAAGGGGTTACAGTACCTCAAAAATGATGAAACGACCAAAAAATTTTTTATTGCTTATTTCAAAACAAAAAATCATTCTGAACACAGGGGAAAAGTTTCAATACTTTAGTTCAAATATTTAAAAAGTTATGAGTGGTTTTAGGCCATGCTCCCTATGTGTTCTTATGCAGAAGAAAAACTTCAAATTGCTTTTTCTCGATGATGGTTTTTTTTTTTTTTTTTTTTTTTGTGTGTTTTCATGTCATTAGAATCCCTAAGGATTTTTTTCCATTAAAGATACAGCTTTAAAGTAATCCTTTTTGCAATTGGGATAACATGTTTGACAAAACTGTGCATTGGATAAGCATTTTATTAATTACTCTAATATTTAGAGCATGTTAAACCTTTAAAAACCAAATTTAAAAAAAAAAAACTTTGATTTTTTACATAATTAATCACAGAAAATTTTCTAATGAACTCATAAGCGAATGAATGCACAGATTTTTAGAGATGATTATAGTGATCGTTTTGCAAAAAAACGTTTTTTAAATTAGTGCAAAAATAAAAAAAGTCTTAGGGATTTTAAAAAGTTGAAATTTTCCTCAATTTTTGAATTTTCAAAAAAAAGTAGGCAATATTTTTAAATTTTGAAAATAAATTATTGATTACGAAATAAGTATGCATGTTATGGTTTCAAAGAAATATAAAATTTATATAAGTTGAAAGAAATTGTTTGAAAGGTACTGTGACCCCTTCAGAATAAATTTCACCCAAAGAACCTGGTTTTGTTACTGCTCTTTGACGTCACACATAATAGAGGAATATCGCCATGATTCTGTAGTCATATCTATAGTAATCTATTGTCGATAATTTGGGTATTAACCTCCGTAAACCCAAGACCAACTTGAATGATAAATTTTGATATTTTTTGTATTAATGTGTTCTGAATCTGAAACACTTAGAAGTGTACAGAAAAATGTGTGTTTTTTTAAAAATTATTTTACATTCTGATCGGTTACTTCATCCGCGCGTTTTCTATCACTCCACGCTCTTGTTCTTTCTGTGCCTGACTTATGTATATTCACAACAAAATTGTACATTTTAATAAAGAAAATAGATTATCTTTACTAATAATAAAGCAGAAAGTCTCTCTGTCCGGAGGATGTCTGGATGTCTGTAGGATGTTTGTAGGATGTCCGTAGGATGTCTGTGACGCGCATAGCGCTTAAACCGTTCGGCCGATTTTCATGAAATTTGGCACAAAGTTAGTATGTAGCATGGGGGTGTGCACCTCGAAGGGATTTTTCGAAAATTCGATGTGGTTCTTTTTCTATTCCAATTTTAAGAAAAAAAACTATCATAAATTACGAAATTATCATAACGTGGAACCGTAACATGGGCACAAGCCAATTGGCGAGATACGAAATTATCATAACGTGGAACTGTAACGTCGGTACAAGCCAATTGGCGAGAAAATTCACCATACATTATTTGTAAATATACAAGCGAACCTTTAATTTTTCTATTACGGGCGAAGCCGTGCGGGTGCCACTAGTAAACAATAAAAAACTAAGCAATACTCGAAATCCGCCTTTTGACTGTTGCCAAAAACAAAGAATAATAGTAATTATAAAGTTAATTTCGTTGATGAAAGTTAACCAACTAATTTCAAGACTGAACTTAAGCATTGTGGATTATGCATTACGCTTGACTCGACTGGTGACTCGACTTGAATTAAAGAAATCTTCGAAAACCTGTGTTATTCCATGAATATGTGGTTGATTAAATGCAGCTTTGAAACTAATTTGTTTTTTGTAAACATAACTAACTTTGAAATACACCGCCAATGTATTTGCTTTAGCCCTGGTTATATGGCGTAATTAACTGAATATAACTAACTTTGCAACCACTTTTTTCCATTTGTTTTTAGAAACAATTAAAAAGAGGAAGAATTTTAACTTTATAATTTACTATTATTTTTCATTTTTTTTCGGCAACAATTAAAACACAACTACGTCACTTCCGTCAAACAATTGATTCCGTACGGAAGAATTTCAAAGCCCTCGAATAAAAAGTTTCACTTCAAAACGCCTTTGTTTACTTCAATAAACTTTGGTGATGTCAAAAAGACCTGAAATTTTAATGACCTCAGCCAAAAAAAAAAAGGAAGAAAAAAATTCTTGGATTCGCCACTGTTTCGAATTGTTTAGCTACTTCTAATGTCAAATGCCTGTTTTCGCAAGCTCTCATCTCAGTTCATTGACCAATGACCAATAACTTCATGGCTGTTAAAAACAGGATGTTTAGTTTAATGCTTTGATGCATAAAATGAGATTTTGTTTATGTTTATTTGAGTTAATTTTGTGTATGTTATTAAATTCTCATCGATCGAAATTTCTTTTCTGTGGCCAATGTACTTTACTAGAGTTTACATCGCATTTTTATGACTCATGGACACGTTTTAAGAGACTGACTAATTTTTGAGTGATACGATCAAGAAATCATATACTGATTTTATTTCATACCGTGCGAACGAATTTTACAGAAAGTCTTTAGACTTATAAAACATTTTTTATATTTTATTTTAAAGTTTTTACGTTTTGAAATTTATTTAAAGTGTGACTTTAAGCTGAATGCTACTAACACATATAATGTTTCAAAATAAAATTTTCAGATAAAGCCAAAAAAAAAAAAAAAAATCTTTTCTGACATATTAGGAAGGTTGATACTTTTAATGAAACTAATTCTAATGCCATATAAAGAATCTAAATTGATAAAATTGGAGCATAAACCATTCATAAAACAAAATTTAGTTTTCTCACTCAGAATAAAATATATAAAAATTAAATAGCAGGGGAGACCGGGACTAGTTGGCACAGTTTTCACTTTTTGATTTTTCTATTTTTTCTGTAGTATTTACGGTAAAAGTGATTTATGCCTCTGATAGGGTAACATCTTGGTTACAAAAAAAAAAAAAAAGAAACACTCTGAGCATCATCTAAAATTCACTGGGAAACTCGTGAAAAATATTTTCCTAAGACGCCTCAACAGTGCCAACTAACACCTGAGTCGGGGTTAGTTGGCAGAGGTAGTGGGGTAAGTTGGCATATGATGTGAGGCAAGCATTTCTACTCGTCTTTATGTAAGGTGCAGTTGGAAATAAAGTTGATGTGCTTGAAATTGAACATTGTATGTGTCAAAAAAGAAAAAAAACACACACACACACACATGTTTAAGTACACAAAAAGTATATTAACAAAAATGTACAAATCATAAGAAGTCAAAATCAAATCATCCAGTTGAGTCACATGGCAACTGAATAAAGTGCGGGGTCACTGCTTATCATAATGGATGGTTCAGTGTTTTTGAAGATTTTATTAGATTTGTACCATATCATGCTATATTTTCAGGCCAACACAAGTTTCCCTCATATTTCTCCATGGTAGATTCTTTAAATTCGTCATTCCCAATTTTCGTAACAGAAAAGAAAAAAACAATGTTCAGCATTTTTAATAGATAGTTCTCTTAGTGTGTCTGATCAATCACTTTTTTCTCTCATACAATGATTCTTTTAAATATAAGTCGATTTCTCTTATTTCTGTTAGAACTGAGACTTCTCTTTTTTTGCTGGTTTGTAATTTGGTTAATCTTTCAGGGACAGTGGTTGCGCTGTGAAACCACTAATTTACGAATTTTTTTCTCTCTTTTTCCCGAATTTTTTGAATCAAAATCGCTTGAGTCCTCTTCTTTTAAGTTCAATGAACAACATTAGATGGCAGAATAACACAAAAAAAAAAATTCGTAGGCCCAATTTCTTGTTCAAATCATCAAATTTTCAATTTTTCGTTTTCCCCAAAAGTTGGAATTTTTTTCAGATTTTAAAATTTTTAATTAGCGCTGAAAGAATGAATCATTTTTCTTCTTTTTTCCTGAGGTAGTCAATCATATTGTTCGAAAAGATTCAAATTCATTTTTACATGCATAAACATGTTTTTGTCCTTCCCCAGGTGGGGGGTGTGAACAAATGGAGACACCACCCCCAGTGAAAAAAATTCTGAAAAAAATTTTTTTAACTGAAAAATCTATGTCTAGATGATCAAATAAACCCATTTGTGGTGTTTTTTCTTAAGATTTCTCAAAAATTAATGACGCGCCCCTGAAAGAGTTAATATATTCCTTAAAACAATTTTGTGCTTTAAAGAGTGGAACAATTATGCTAGAAATATTTTCCGACTCTTCTGCTAGATTCGTGCTGATATTCCCCCCTGTGTTACTAATTTTTATTTCATTGCTTTATCCACTTGAATTTTGTTGAAGAACAATTTGAATCTGGTTTCTAAAACAGTCTCAATGTGATGTAGTGTCTTAAATTGATAAAAATTGGGTTTTCAAATTTTGTTAAAGAATGCTTTCATGATACCTACACCAATCAAGTCTGAATTTATCGAAATAAAATTATATGTTTTCTATTGGAATAAATTCAGAAATTAATTTTTCGCATAGAGAATTTTGGTATGTTACTGCTAATTTTAGTAGATATATAGATGCGATAGAAAATTACACGGTGCAATTCCGCGCTGAGTCATTTCAGTTATTTATTTATTTTTTTTCTTAATTTATTTGAGAAACTTTATAAATTTATGACTGTAATAGAAGAAACGCTTTTTTATAGCTTAAATATATCACTCTCATCTTTACAAACTGTTGCTAAGGCTTCTTTTAAGTAATTTTCCGGCCGAATAGTTTTACAGTTTAAACTAATGTTCTTTTTTTAAAAAAATACCCCAAATCATTTTTAAAATCATTATTAATGTATATTGAACAATTAACCATACAAAATAATGCGTTAAATGCAACTTGTGCTTAATTTTTAGACAAAAACAAGTTAACTATTTGCGGCCTAATATTTGGCCTCAATTGTGGCCGAATATTCGGTATTCGGCCAAATCTCTATTCGTTGCATCCCTAGTTTGTATACAGAAATGAACATTAAAACACGAAAAAGAATTCATGCAGTATTGTATTTTTTAATATACAAACTTGCTGCAGTACCCTTAAAAATATTTGTATGTTCCACCAAGAAATTAGTTATATAGTGAAACCCTGATTATACTTTTCGCAAGGAACTTGGTTCTTTTTCCCGTAAAATCCGGAACTATATAGAAATCAAAAATTAAGTAGAAAAAAAAAATAAAAATAAAGTTAATTTAGATGACTCTTTCAAAAGACATAATGCTCATATTTAACGAATATTCGGACCATTTTAAAACTCAATTTAACACATGTAGGGCAGGTTGAAAATGTCCAGTTTTTGAGTCGTTGCGTTCAAAGTGATCACAGCATCTTCCAAAGATTGAAATACTTTGCAAGTGTTTTTCCTGGTCTTCTTGATTAAAAAAAAAAAAAAAGAAAGAAAAAGGCTGAGATGATTGTGTCCTCCAATCATGAGAAAAAAGAAAAAAAAAAAAGTTTCAAAGACAGGAGTCTGTTAAATGCATTTCTGTTTTCATAGATTTACTTGCAACTACGTGGATTATCTATTAAAAAAAAAAAAAAAACACACCCACAAAAGGAAAAATATTGTTCATTTTAGAACTTTTTTTTTTTTTCATTTTTTAGGGCAAACGTAAAATGTGGGAAACTCTACAAATAAACTTACAATGCGTTTTATAACATTATTATTACACGAGAACACTAGAAACTGGTGGGAAAATCGTTGATTTGGGGGACGTAATTGAGATTTCACTTTCACTGTATGGCAGGGTGTGGTTCAAAAAAAAAAAAAAAACTTTTTCCAGGTTGTGGCCGGGTCACTCCTATTTTTTTTTTTTAGAGTTACTAATAGTATTATGCTGTATAAGTTGTAGCTTCTTACTCAAATTTTAAGAGGGTGCTTAATGACCCCTTAAATTAACATTAGCCGTAACATAGAAAATGCCACAAATGAAGAAACATTTAATTTCCCCAGTTTTTTTTTTTTGTAAATTATTTTATTGCGAAATGTATATGCATATTACATTACTAGTGTATATTATAATATGTAGCATTGTTTTTACAGTTCAATATATTTTTTAACCCCTTCCCCATACTTACGATGTTTGGTGGAGGGGGTTGAGCACCCTCTTTCAGTTAAAATAAGAAGAAAAATTCATCCAGTATATTACTATCCAAAGTTCTAAAAATATTGAGGGATGTCATTTAGGAAAAACTTTTTTTTTACACGTAGTTTTGAACCACCTACTGTATAGCCAACTTTAGTTGAAGCCTTCTTATTGGTGATACATTTCAGCTATGTAATGGTGTTTTACGAACTGGTGACCACCAAAAGTTTGCGAGATTTAAGTTATTTCTAGGTGAAACACAGAAACTGATTTTTAAGAGAGTGCATTTAGTGGTGATTTTAAATGAGGAAGACATTTTTGGCAGGATTTAATACAATTGGTTTTTGTCATCAAGCCGATTTGTAACTATGCATTCTCACTAATGGAGGGGTGGGAGTCCCCACTTCAAAGATAATTTTAATTTAAGATATATCTCTTTAGTGGCGTATTTGAAATAACAACAAATAAGGATTTTTTTTTTTTTTTTGTTTCACTTTGGTACCTTAGCGCATTCTTATAGTTGCGTAAATGCGGAAGTAACTCATATTCTACTTTATGCTAAAATTATAGATTCCACTGCAACAATACACATCGGCAGTTCGGAAATCAATGTCTTCGACTGCTTGGATTATAACTTTTACTGCAGATTTTTCCGATTTTTTTTTTTTTTTCCACGTAATGACACGGCAGAAAAAAAATCCATTTGCCTCAAATTCATATCTAAAGTTATGACTCGGAAATTGGCGTGTTGATCTTTTAAGTCTAACGGTCACCACACCATTTGGGAGCCGAAAACTTTCTCCGAGATGGTTTCCGTGTTCTGGTTGAGCCTGTTGATAACGAGGGTTGATGAACGGTTTATGGCTAGGTTGATGCGACGATTAACTTCCAAAAGGAAACATCGTCAGCATCAAGGCGTGCGTCTGCAAACATTGGGCTAGCATAACTGAGACAAAGAGGTTCACACAGACTCTTCGCGTGGTGAAAGTCCAACAAAGGGGGCTCACTAAGAAGGAACGGGTATTTTCTCACTGCACTGAGAAAAAAGAATTACTTTGTCTTCAGAAGCAGAAGTTGTGAAGAAGTAAAAAAGGACTCTTCTAATGATGGTTAACGGGGTGTTCTTTTCAAATTCTCGAAGCATATAGGGAAGCAATGTATAAAACGTAACTAGCTCCCTCCCCCTCTGTTACATTTTTTTAACAGTTGTTGGTGGTGGGGGTGCTAAGAACATACAATTACGCATAATATAAGTGCCAGAAGGTGGGTAATTGACTCCCTCTGACCACACCTCCGGGACGTCACTGTGACCTCCCAAAAAACTTCCTTATTCGGCAAAGTCGGAGATAGTTGTGAAAAATAGCAATTTTTACTTTCTTCTATATCTAATATATAGAAGAAAGTATTGGATTCGTGCAAATTTTCGAATTTCGAATTTTGACGGATTCGAACGTTTTGAGGTGTGCTGAGTCCATTTCGACCATTTTTGGAAAATGTCTGTCTGTCTGTGTGTGTGTATGTATGTATGTGTGTGTGTGTGTGTGTGTGTATGTATGTGTGTCACGTCTGTGTGTGACCAGTTTTTTGTGGCCGCTCTACAACGAAAACTACCGCATGAAATCGAACGAAATTTAGTACACATATGTGCCCCTATGTGAACTTGTGCCCATTAGTTTTTGGCGCGAATTCCTCCAAGGGGGGTGGAGCAATGGGACGTTTTTCGAGTTACGCGTGCTTGCTATTCCTCAGGAAGTAACTGGCGGAATCAAACAAAATTTGGTCCATATGTTGGTACTAACAGGAACAGGTGCTGATTCAATTTTGGTGTCAATAACTCAAACGGGGGTTGAGCTATAGAACGTTTTTTGTCGTCAATTGTGACTGCTGTATCTCAAGAAATAATGAACGGAATGAAAGAAAAATTTATCGGCAAGTAGCCCTTAGTGGGTATAAGAACTGATTTTATTTTTGTGTCAACAGCTAAAAAGGGGGTAGCGCAATCACCCGTTCTTTTTTTCCATTTTGAGTGCCCTATCTCAAGAAGTAATGCTACGTTCTGGTTGAAATTTGGAATATATGTGAATCCATATGTAAACAGGCTTTGATTCAATTTTGACGCCGATCGCTCCAAGAGGTGTTGATTTTTTTTTTTTTTTTTTGCGAATAAAAATATTTTTATTAATGCAACAATAAGAAAGATAAATCGTAATAGATTGTCGTCTGCGTATTTCTCGTGATTTTAATTGTATGGAAATGATAGGAAATATTATCTCAATGATTTAAAATTTTTAACTGTTGCCATCTTATGTTTGTTAACAAATAAAATATTTGTAATTAATTAAAGCAAGGCTTTTAAAATAACTTTCAATTTTCGCTCTTTGCTTTGCTTTTGCAATAATTCAGACATTGGGATGGTGGTCAAGTTTTTGCATGTGTAATTTCGTTTTTGTTGGGAATATTGCTTCCTCGGCAAGCATGAGGAGGGATCAGAAAAAAAAAAGAAAAATATAGAAGAAAGTTTCGTAATGGCCACAACATACTAGTTTAATGATGCCTGGTGTCTCTTTTCATTAGATTCAGAAATGTTAGTATGCTCGTATTTTATCATTCGTAAACTTCAGAGTTTTAATCGGCAAATTGAGAATTCCCCTCCCAAAAATTTGGATTCGGGGTACTCCTGACCGCCCCCCCCCCCTTCCCCTCATATATGGAAAGAAAATAACGGCTTAGAAAGTTCGCAATGGGACAAATCGCATCATCTTCGGAAATTGTAGAGTTTGGGACAGATAGAAATTTACAGGAATAGTCAGTCCCTTGACCTATGAATAATAATGACCCCCCCCCTCCCATGAGCTAACAGAACCTTACTGAGCAATTAAGATTAATTATCACTTTATATGTATTATGTATCTATCTCTATATATTTACCTACCTATGCTTAAACGAGCTGATGTGTGCATCAAATGACTTCCTTTTACTCCAATTTAATGTCATTTCCACATTATTGGCAATTTTAATGTGATTCAATTGTTTACTCTCTAAATATCACCAACAGTGGTCAAATGGAAACCAAATTTAAATAAAAATCACGAAATTTGTCGCCAAGTTGGCGACCAAAAGACTTGCCATATATATAGCCTAGTGTCTGACAAATTATAACACCACTTGAGTTTACATCGAAATTAGAGAATTAAATTTACCTCTTTAATGAATCAAATTGTCAGAAACAGAACAAAATCCAGCTTTATTGAATTGGCCGCTTTATGGAATCAAAATTGTTTAGAACAAACCTGATTCATATACAGTAAAACCTGTCTACAACGATACTGTTGGGACCTAAAAAAAATACTGTTATAGACAGGTTATCGTTATAGACAGTTTGATTATTTATGCTGACATTTTGCTGGGACCGAGGAAAGTATCGTTATAGACAGGTTTATTGTTCTAAACAGTATTGTTATACACAGGTTTCACTGTAAGCGGCGGCCACTGTACTGGTATTCGGTTCATTGCAATCGCTACTCACCACATATGAAGTGGATCACATGAATTGCTATTTTCAAACCAAAAAGCCAATAAAAGTAATACCAAAGCACGGTAAGGTGAAATCATTAAGTAAACTTTATTGCTCAACATCTTTTGAAGAAATTAATTAGATTTATAGAACAAAATTTATTTCTTCGTTCAATGGTTTTGCTCAAGAAGTTAGGGTGTTGTCGACTTACACACGAGTACATAGGGTAGTAAATAAGTTTTAAATGCTTTGTTAGTGAACACGAAAATGTATGACAGTATTAATTATATTAATGACAGTATTAATCACCAGTGTAATATGTATCATGAAAGTTTGAAAAATAGAAAAAAACAAGATATGTGAGAAGAAAGATAGGAGTATCTTTTATTGTTTTATCAACAGTATTAAAAGATTGCAACGCTAACAATGGCTATTATTTCTATGAATACAAGATGGTCAACTGAGGCAGTCACTGAAAAAGCACCCTTAGTTAATGAAAAATAGACGGAGGTTGACAAAACTGCATTTTCCTTCAACTACTTCACTTAAATTTTCCCTTGGCTATAAAATAACATTGTCTATTAGCTTGCAATGATCGAATTTTATAAGTATTTTAATTTAAATTTAATTTAAATATTTGGAGCATTTTATACATTACACAAGTAATCGGTTTGATGTGTCAGATTTTACGGTCATATATTTAATTATATTTCACATCACGTTGAGATACTAGCTGATATTTAAAATGTAATGTATTATATACATATTGCTTTTATTACTTTCTTAAAAACATCTTGATGTCAAAATTAAAAAAAAAAAAAAAAAAAAAAAAAAAAATGAATCGACAACTTCGATTCAAAATGTAATAAAATCAGATTCAACATTTTTTTAAAACTATTTAGAACTACAATTGAATATTTTAAAATTAATTCTACTAATCTAAAAAATTTAAAATTAAACTTTCACTTTAAAAAACACGAAAAGGAAAAAGAGAGTCCTGTCAACCGCAGCCTAGTTAAAATGTACAAAAGCCTACCAACATAGGCCTAACAACCAATGGTCCATTACGTTTATGTAAATATATATAATATAGCTTTGCTTCTCTCTTTCCTTCTCTCGTCTTTTGTGTAATAACTCTAAAATAGCAGAACCCTCTTTTTTTTCTCTAGTCAAAAAATATTACAGAAATTCCTGGACACCACAAACTGGGAACTTTTTTGTACACACACCAATAATGAATGAAAAACAATGCATTATACAGTGAAACATGGTACAAAAGTTATTAAATATAAACAAAAAGTACACAAATTATCAAAGTGTTCAAATGAGGCAGTTTGACAAGCAAGCCATGAAAGAAAATGTGATGTCTTTTGGAAAAAAGACGGATAAATGAGCACCAAACTACAGAAGGTTCGAACATTAAGACTATTGCCAAGTTTTGTTTCAGCAGTGGTATAACATCTGAAAGCATAATGCTACCCTAAGCTCTAAGAAATAAATAACTGTATAATTGATTTTAGTCTACTTTTCTGCAAGAATTTGAAAAAAAAAAAAAAATCCTAATAGTAATATGAATAAATAAAACAGAAAAAGTAAGACTATATTCAAAAAATATTGTTAAAAATGAAAATAAGTAAATTCAATAAATATTACAGAAAAAAATGTCTTATGAGATGGGGTGCATGTTTGTAGGTCTTTCTGTCTCCAAATAAGGAATATTTCCAGAGAATTAGTTGTTTGAACAAAGCTTATTTATTTATTTATCACTATTATTAATTTATCTTTTTGAAAGATCTTCACCAGGATATGACAATACCCATGTTGCATATTTTATTTCAAAACATTTTTGTTTTATTAAAAATTTCAAAAATTTATTGTTGGACTTAATGTTAAAATTTGAATTACTTTTTTTTTTACTGGTAAACTTTTTACAAATTTTCCTCCATAGTTTGTCATAGCTTGAGATTCTTTTGAATTTTCTGGTTAAAAACTTCATTGAAATAAATAAATTTTTGTGTGAGCAATAAATTAGCATGCTATAATCTGCTGCTATAAATAATAATCCTAAAAATAGCAGCCAATTGCAAAATTCCAGCATCACCATTTGTAATTATACTTCGCAGTTTCAAGTAAATGCAGCAAGCATGGATGGAAATCTACGAATCAATCAACTGGGTACATTATTAAAGATGAAATACCACTACAGAAAAATAGTATAATACTATTAAATGCTCTTTTCTTTATTAAAATATGAAATCTTTTTATTTCTATTCTTTAATTCTAAATGCCATAGCAAAGATGCAGTGTCTCAAGATAAATCTTTACAAATACATGCTAAGTTATGTTTTCTTTTTGGACAGGAATAAACAAATGCTGTCACATCGCATTTCTTCTGCTTGATGATGTTGTTACTGTACAGTAAAGTTTATGGTTGACGTATGCAGAAAGAACATTGGAACTTTGACAGTCTGACGCTCTAGTGCAGCTGAAGTGAAATTAATTGCACTTTTCTGTGAAATCTGGCACTTCCTACTGAAATATCCAACGTAAGTCAATTATTTAGTACTCAAGAATCTTACTAGCATATCTTAGTTTTGGTAAAAAGACTGAAAGGCATGATTTTTTGATGATTAAAAAACCTTGAAATTTGTTCATATACTCTTGGTAAAATTGAAACGAAAATGTGCTATCATGGATCAAAAGAATCTATCTGCAGTAATTTCAGTTTTAAACCCTTATGCAAAAAAGAAACGTGATTTAACTTGTGTATCTGTCTGTTGCATCGTAGCTCCAAAACAGATTGATTCTTTTTTTTCTAAAAGGTAACTTGATCGAGATTATTCTTAGCTATGATTCATTGAATCTTTTTTTTTTTTAATTAAGTTTTAACTTGTTTTGGTAATAAGTTAAAGACTAATTAATACCAGTCGAAATTCTTCCTAAATTCAAATACTCATAATTTTTATTTATTTGATCTCCCCCCCCCCCCCCCCCCCCAAGTTTCCTTGTCTGCGTCACACATACTTAAGATTAAAAAAACTAGTCGTATCTCAAATCAAAAGCAACTAGTTTATTAACAAGCTGGTAGCTACAGCTGACTTTTCCTTTCTCTTACTTTTTTTGCTCTTAAATAATATTTAAAAAAAAAAGCTTTATTTAGCCTTAACAAATTTGCTTAGCTTTATAAAATGCCCCCCTCCCTCTCCCTTATTGATTATTAGAAATAATATAAATGACCATTACATCTAGGTGTACTATTGGGCTTTGTAGAAAATCTCAGCTTGCCATTTGGTGGTTTTTCTGTCTCTAGGAGCGTTAAGATTCAACTATTTCTGACTTAACCATCAAGTCGCTTGGCAGGTTTCTTAGTTATTAATGTCCCACTTTTTGGCGCTATCATGAATAATTGACATTATGCTACGACCTATAAGCTGCTTTTGCAACATGTTTAATAAATAATGATGATCATAGTAGCTTACAACATCGCCATCTTTGCCGCCAAACTTGATGAATGTGTTTCATGTTCTAGAACAGAGAAGTCCAAATAGGGACTAAAGCGTGGTTAAGGAAATGGTAAAATATGACAATATGATGCCAATAATGCATGAAATACTTCTAACGGGAAAATATTGATAGTCAATATCTGTACATATTGTTTAGTATTTTCTCATCTGAAACATGCCAAACATTGTTGGCATCATACTGGCTTACCCCTCAACCAGCCCTTTTCTTTCTATTAGACATGTTACTTACTTGCCAAGCTAGGCGACAAAGAAGTTATCACGTAAAGCAGAAGACATCAAAGTTCCATTGTATTATTCTACATACAAATCCTGAAACACTAAGTAAGGCCCTACAAGTTAACAATTAAAAAATGCTTCTCTCTCAAAATCTTGCTCACTATAAGAGCTGCAACAAATGCTAGCAATATTAACAAACTTTCTCCAAAATCTATTCTTATAAAAATCAACTATTTAAAAAGTTCAGAGGCATTTTCAACAATACATCTCTCATCACTGGCTGTACACATTAATGGCTTCACCAACTTAAGAATATTGAAATTATTTTTCTTTTAGATTTAAATACCGTAGCGTATAGGCAATTGTGCAATTTTAGGCACACTGGAGAATCGGCTTTAAAAGATAATACCCAATAACTATGTTTTAAAAGCTAAATACACAATTCCATTCTTTAACTATTGTTGATTTTCGTGACAATATATTAAACTTGGATTTAAAGTAACTTAGGGGAAACTGATACTTATGGGTGTTCATATTAAACAGACCACCGCTTAATACCCCACACACAAATAATTAAAGTTTCAATGCCCAAATAAAAAAAAAGGGAATCAATTTACATTTTCTCTCATTTCCTTTAAAATAAAAACTTCATTCGATTAAAAAATATTAAAAAAAATGATTTTTACAATTATTTTAATTTTGTCGATTGATACAAGAAATATTTTAAACTACAATAAACAAACTACCCTTCCAGCTGCCTTAAAATTCAGCAATTTATTTGACAATTTGCATGAATTATCTATGTTCAAGTCAAAGCGACATTTCTTTCTCCCTCTTTAAAAAGTGAATCCATGGGAATAAGATGCAAACTTCAAAACAATATTGTACAAACAGTTCTTTCTGTAATTTAGTGTTTCTTCCTTTTGTCCTTGTTTTTGTCTGGTCTTTGTTCTGTTATATATCTTTTAAAGTTGCTCAAAATTACTTTTCTGCTTTCCTTTTTGGCTTGCTATTCAAAATTTAAAACTTTGTTTATGTGTTTATTTCGGCTAATCTCTTAAAATTCTAGAAGTTTTGTGTCCTTTATTCTCAATGAAATTTCTCTTTTTTTTTTGGCATTTTTCAATTTATCCAAAACTGTTTGCGGCAGTATATCCTATTAAGGCTCTTGTGCCAATAAATTCAATACAACCAACCAAAAAGATATTGAAAATCTGTAAAACTATCTATGCGTCCGAAGACAATTTTTGAAAAATTATTTAACTTTGAACATAAAAGCAATTTGGCTCCAAATACTGTTAAACATCTAATTTAATTTTAATCCACTACCACATTACAGCTGTATCACAGAAAAATAGCAAGATGAACTGGAAGTTGAAACAGAACCCTTAATTTTGTAATAATTAAGGATCAGTGAGAACACACAAGCAGTGAAGTTTTTACTGCTTGCACGCATGCAAGCCGTAAAGTTTTTACTAATCACGTATTCTCGCTATCCTACCTGTTACAAAACTGAGTGCTCTGTTTGAACTTTTAGTTCATCTGCCATCACTCTATAGCACAACTATACATGCATCAAATTGTACATGATTTTTTTTTATTCCACCCCTCCCCCTTACCCTGGACAAAAATGTCTTCATTTCATGTATTTTCTTCAATAACTAGTTACACTAAATTAAAATGAAATCTATTTTTTCCAAATTACAGTTCAAAAAGCTGTGTTGTAAAAAGTATTTTAAAACTTCAATGAAATCTGTTCTGAATATGACCCTTAATTCATAAGAATGGAATTTGATTTAGCTTCCAACCTTGATAGTTTTGAGCATAACATAGGCATAAATTTCTTATTTTTCAAACAGTGCTAATATTTATATAATGCTATAATAATTTATATATCATACAAAAAAGGAGTAAAAGAAATACTATAAACAAGATAATTCATAATTTAAATAATATTCAGAAATAATATACATTTTAATATATAACTTTTTTTTCGCAAGAGAAAAAAAAATACAGAATAAGTCTTATAAAAATTAACACTGCTTATAAAAAAATATCCTCAGGAACAATACCAAAAGTAATAAATAAAATGTGCATCTTTAATTAAAAATCCATATGTCGATAAACATGCAAATTTATGTACATTAGAGTTAAATTCCTGATTTCTGCATAAATAAAATTTACACATACCATTTTCAATATCAATATTTTATAAATTTGAGCATTTGTCACAATAACAAAAAAATAAGAAGTCTTCAACTACAAATATATAATTTTCCCTGAACCTACTAATATTTAATAAGTCACAGATAAAGAGCTGCAGTACAGCAGCAAAACTTTTCTAACACAGAAACAAATGAACAAAAATATTTAACAACAAATAATTTATATTTCTGTCAAAGGCATAACCTGAAAATGAATTCATTCTTAAAGTTGGCAGTGACCAAGCAGTATCATTTATTTACCTTATGCATAATCTTTAAGGCTTATAAGTATGCAAAAATGATTTATGTGTGTGTAGGTCTACTTTTTAACCACTTAAGCTAGTTCTGTTTGGGCAAAAATATGGCCTTCAATTTAAATGATATTGTCATAAATTCATTTAACTTCTCAAAGGTGTAAGGATTTAAATTGCTGTTAATTCCAACTTCAAAACTAGTTCATCTTTTAACTTTCAATACCAAACATTATAAATTAAGAGATCCAATTTATGAAAAATACATAAAAATAAATATAAATTACCCTACACAGTATCAATTAATGGTAAATGAGAAAGCTGATCACATTTGTACTCCATGCATTGTAATTTTATGCGGATAGAAACCAATAGTTTTTGGAAAATCGCAATGACATAGATATCATTTAAAATATGCCATTTTGGATTTACTTGAGTTAAACTCATTTTCAATAAATATCTAATAATTGTTGACCATGCTAATTAATTTTTTAAAATCAATAAATAGTTGAGTAAAAACATTTTCATATTAATAGGCCATAAGTTCAATATTGCACTCTATTCACATAAGTGGTTGCCTGATGCCATACATTTTATGCATTAATGTAATTTATTTACAATATGAATTTAAGTACTACGAGGTGCGTGAAAATGGTTTTTCCTTTCAAAGAAACGAAATCGTCATTATACATCTATATTTTATAAAAATGTATATCTGATAGGTCTAGTAGATTAAAATAGGAAGCATTTTTAACCCAATATAAGATTTATACATGCAAAATGCTACTTATTGGTAATAAAAAATAATTTCTTACAAGGCCAGAAAGCTACAAACTTGTTAATTGTGTCATTTTCTTCCAACAAGAACAGGGAAAAAATAATCCTGATCCATTTCATTTCAAGAAAATGTACACATCTTTCATCAAAATGTTTCACATAAAACAAAAATAAACATTAAAAACACAAAATGTGCAATATAAATAAGTGAGCCGAAAAATATCTACTATAAAAACTACCGATCACCAACCAAAACAAGCACATAATTGGCAGTAAGAAATCTCTTCATTCATTGCAAAAGTTAATAAAAATGCTCTCATAATGATTAATCACTTCAAAAACAAAGATGTATTTTCTGTATTTTGTACAAAATATTTAGCTTTTTTTTTTTTACAACAGTAAACCTACACCATAAGCTAATTTTCACAAAATTCCAGCTTAAAACACTTCGCATCTTTCTGTTGATTCCTTATCACATTTTTCTTCTTAAAGATTCTCCTCTATCTTAAAATTTATTTTTTTTTTCGATGAGATAATGATTTTTCTGAACACAAGATGCAATACGCTACTTTAAAATTGAGGAATGAACAGCACCACTTTCACAGCGATACTTTTGGGTATTTAATACCACAGTTCACCGGTCAATATATCTCAACCACACCGAGTCTTTTTTCTCAAAAGTCACTGATGAATATAGATATATATATGTATATAAATATATAGAGCTAATAAGGAATTTTACAATTCTATAAGTTTGAATTTTTTCTTTTTACAAGCTTTTAAAACTTAATAACAAATATATTAAACTTTTCTATTCTGATGTATCGAATCTGGCAATGCTATTTAAACAGGCATAAATATCTTCAGCAACTTCAAACAAAAGGAAAGATCCACTCGCTTGGAGTGCCGCACCAGTCGAGAGTGGTGCCACTTTAAATAATTTAAATCCTGGCACTGCGATGAGTTCGATGAGATGAGTGATCACATGTTTTCAATGGAGAAGAGTTCTTTGTGAAGTGCTGGGAAATCGAGATGGGGCGAAGAGCACTTTAACTTGGCTAGCGCCTCCATGTGTAGGCAACTCAGGTCTCGCAAGTCCGAGAGTTTTGCCATGAGAATGTCGAACGCTCTCACGTCCCCTTTGTACGGTAGTTTGTGTGACTGATCGAGTTCATATTTTAAGGCTTTTAAGATGGCATGGTTCAGAGTTTGCACATCTGCAACATTTTTCAATCCAGGACGGTCTAAAGAACAAAAGACAAGGATTACTAAAATAATCAACTGTAAAGGAAGATTTTTACATAAATCATAAATGAACATAAGTTTAACCCTTAACTGATATGATGTAAATACAGGTTGAACTTAACAGCAAAATTCCCTTTACAAATATTTTGGGGTCTCCTTCAATACCAAACTCTTTAGGAAGGATCACATTAAGCCTGATAAAACTCAAATTCACAACAGCCTTTTTCAAGGACTTGTAGGGACAAAATGGGGCAAAATGTAAGAAATTTTAATTTAGCTTTTGAAACAACTGTGCTTGAAAGCGGGACTAAGCCCAAGTCCGAAAATGATTTTCCGTTAATTAGGGCATTGTATGTAGAAGTCTATTCTACATCGAGCCATGTGAATGCAATTCCTTAAAAAAAAACTGTTGAATTTTACCAGGGTTAAAAGAGTATGCGCCAGAAAAAAATTTTTCCTCTCCTGTAAAATTACCCTGTTATGATTTATGTCCTTCTGGCTATGAGATACTTATCTATGGATTATTGTAAAAGTATACAGATATCAACAAAGATTTAAGCATTAAAAAATATTGCAGGTAAGTATTTTTCCTTCATACGTTTTTGGTTCATAACAGTAACAGGCAGAGTTTTATGGAAAACTTGACCACACTTTTGAGATAACTTGACAACATACAAGAGAAAAGTTTTACTGAAATTTAAAATCAAAATATTGAAAATTTTATAAAATATGAACATTTAAAGGAAACAAATTCCAGTGTGTGCAAACACAAAAGATAGCAAGTTGTAGCCTGCAATTTACCTTTAAAAGATCAGTTGGATATCTGAAAATTTAATCCCTGTAAATGTTCTAATTGAATAAATTTTAATTTTTTCCCCTTCAAATTTCAATAAAATGTTTATTTTGCAAGCAGTCAACGTTTTAAAAACTTTGGTAAAGTTTGTTAGAAAACTGCACCTGTTATGAGCCAAAGACTTGTGAAACAAAGCTTACATCCTTGTGAATATATGTGGTATACATAACTTGATGGAAATATGTAAAATGAAACTAATATTTTAAATCTACAGCTTATGCTTAGTTGATATTCTGACTATTGCAACTTTTTTTGCTTTTTCAACTTGCTGTTGGTACGATAAATGCATGAGCGATTTTTCCAGAAGTTTCGAATCCAGAAACTTTTGGCTACTCAGTATAGTTCAAAACAACACTTTCCAATACATTGCAAGACAACCCCACATCAGTATTGCAACTATAGGTATTGAACCCCTATTATTTCAAAGAGATTAATGATTATAGCATTGTTTTGGAATCTTAAAACAATTGGATAAGCATGATGCCATAAGCAAGAGTGTTTCCTTTTTCATTGAGACTAATCATAAAAGTTTACCCAGTCAGAACTTAGCATTCTTGTGATACAATTATCTGTTTGCAACATTCAAATTTAACAAAATTTCATTGTACTGTTTTCATGTTATAGTAAAACAGTTTACTGTTGATGTGTACAAGCAAGGTTTGTTCTCTTATCATTCATTATTTTCTTTTTTAAATTTTAAACTTAATTTTTATATTAATGCTGTTCCTCAAGTCTCCAAAAAACTATGTCCTTACTTTCAATTTTTTACAATATACTAAATGAATGTTTTTACTAGTTAGAACTCATCTGTATTGCTTCTAAACTTTTCCTTATGATACTTTAAAATGTCTATTTTGATCTTCTGCAGCAATGATTTTCCAGCATTTTCACAAAAAAGTAAAGCCACAAATTTTACAGATCATAATTTAAAAATTTTTCTCCTAACCTTTTTGATTATTTATAAAATTGCAAGTGTCAGTCAAATGTATGACTCGAAACCAATTGCTGAATATTGAAAGAAAGAGAGATTACAGAAATGATCTTTGATGAAAAACAAGTATAAGCTGGCTGAAATTATGAACAGCCTTTTGAAAATTATTGGAATTGAAACTTATCAACCAGCTTGTTCTAGAATTCCTTGAGCTTTGCATCAAAAAGCCTTTCCATACTGTCTCTTACAAATGAAAATAATAAGCTGTTCCATTTGTGACTATCATTGTTTTATGAAAATTAGGTGAAAAGTTTGCTGCAGATTATCAAAATATATATTCCAATAGTTTGGAAGTAGTACAGAGTATTTAAAACATTCCCTTATGTAAAAAACTGCAAAAAAGTTGGTGCAATTCTTGTGCAGTTAGAGGAACATTATTAACATAAATAATAAGTTCCAAAGGAATGAGAATGGGTGAATAACCGAGTACAACCTTATTTAAGTCCAAAAACAGTACATAGTTTTACTTTTAAAGTATACACAATTCAATGAAGTTCTGTTGGGAAAAAGTAATAACACAGAGTGCCAAGCTTTGGCTGTTAGTAAATTTTTCTGGTTTGACTCAAAACCAAAGCTAAGTAATACAGTTGACCATTCCTATTCATGGCCAGCTTTTTGGCAAAATTGCCCTTGTGTGGAAAGAAATCATCTGCTCCTCTACAGTACTTTACCCCAGTTGTCCCAATCCTGCCAAGTTTAATCTACTGGACTCAATTGCTCCAATAGTGGATCAAAACTTTCCAAATTATACAGGGTGTTCCGTTTTAACCTGCAAGACCTCTATCTTCGCAGTCCTTAGTCTTAGATGCATACTTCCAATTGCAAAAATGTTCAAAATCAGATGAAGAGTTAAGATATTGAAAGTTTGAAGCAAAAATAAAAATGAGTTAAAAAATACAAAATTTAACTTTTTATATGGGCTCTAGGTCCCCTAACTTATATTTAGAGAAAAAAAAGCCACACTTCAAAACCTCAAACAGTTTGAGAAACCACACTCTATGCACACATATAAATTTAAACCCTTGTTAACTGCTATATTTTTTCCCAAAAGGCGTTATTGGCAGCGAGAGTAAAGTGATGTAAGTCACTAAACACTGCGAGTTTGTGTTGGAACTGTTTTTCAATGGATACTCTTTTCCTAAATATAAGTTAGGGGAACTAGAGTACATATAAAAAGTTAAATTGTGTATTTTTTGACTCATTTTTATTTTTGCTTCAGACTTTCAATATCTTAACTCTGCATCTGATTTTGAACCTTTTTGTAATTGGAAATATGCATCTAAGACTAACGGTTGCAAAAACAGAGGTCTTTGCAGGTTAAAACGGAACACCCTGTATAACCGCATTCCAGCAACAATCCACATGTGTACAATAGTGAGTTTTTCATTTTTAGGGTTCGCATTTCATAATACAGCTTCTTTTCTGAACATGTCTATCTCGATTTTTGTAATTGACTTGGGGCATTCCAACTCGAATCATCCAGCCACAACATGATTTGACACCTGAGGCTTGCAGCTCTTGATGAAACTTGGTGAGTTGGTTCTATACATGGATGTAAGAATAATTTCAAAAGTTTATCTTTATATATCAATTACTTTCTGAATGGAAAAACATGAAAGCTTTTTCAAAATCTTGTAATTGAGAAAAGATTGCATATCCGCCGTACATACTTTTAGTTTTCACCAAAAAAAGAATTATTTTTCCAGATGGAGAGTAAATTTTTATTTTTGTATTATCATTAGTATTGTATTGTAAATTCAAATTTATAATTAGGTTTAAAATTAAAACCTTTAAAATCTTTAAACAGAAAAATCGAGTTCAATTTCAAACATTGACTTGCGCTCAATAGCAATTTTAATCCTCCAAAACCAATAAAACCCAACATACTCCCAAAAACTAGATTAAATATGTTACAAAATTATGCAATAAAATTGGAGGGGTTTTGAGTTTTAATGAAATGATCAAAACTGTACAAAAATCAACCATAGGTGTCTTCTACTAGATTCAAGAGTATTATGACAAATTAAAAACTGGCTTTAAGCACGATTAGGGCATGTTTACTAGATAAATTATAGTAAAGAAAATATAAATTTAAATAAGGGTTTCATTTTAATAACATTTAGAGTGACTACTGAAATTGAGAACTCGCAACTTTTAAGGTTGCACTGTTCTATCACTGCTTAGATAGACAGGGAAATGCCAGTTTCTGGGTAGATGTGGATGTGTTTATTAGCTGCTTGCTTTATCTTTACGAGTCTTAATATTATTATAAATGGGGTAACTGACTGACATTTTCAGAGCAAAACAGTAAGCATTTTATAATGTTCAACGCAAAATATATGTTATGCAAATGATATTTTCTTCTGGATTATTGCGCTTTTTAAGCTGAATTGAATGGTTTTAGTTCTCAAAATACATTTTGGTTGATTTTTAAAAAATTGTTAAAGACACAGTCGCTGACTGACATTTAAAACAGTAGCTAGCATGTCAGTCAGTTACTATGCTTTTGATATTTTTTTTTTTTTAATCATCCAAAATGTATTTCAAGAACTCAACTATACCATTAAATTCAGCTTAAAAAATACAATAATCCAGGAGAAAATATTGTTTGCACAACGTATATTTTACGTATACGATAGCTTTACAGCGACATTATATGGTAGGCAAAAAAAGTTTTGTAAACTGACATTGATGGAACCAATTTCCCATTTAAAAGATTTTTGGATAATCAATATTCAAGTGCGTTACAAAAATAAAAACAAATTTGACCATTGGTTGCAATATGTAGGGTAATAACCAAAAACTTTTATCCAAAGAAAATAAAGTAGAATAATGCAAGGGTTGAACAGACAATAATGCAGGTACATATTTAGTCTGACCACCTTTCATGTAGACAATTGTCAAGCAACCACTGAAGACAAAACTAAGGGAATTAGTCTAGTAGGGGGAGAAAATGCTCTTAGTTTATAAGATATAATATTATTCTAATCTTTGTGAGCTGGTTTTATGAAAAATAAACTACTAAGAAGAACAAAGAAGCTGGGACTTCAAAAAACTATTGTGAAAAAATTGTAAGAATTTAATTTATAACATGAGTTAAACTTGTGAAGATGAATTTGGTATCTCCGGCAACTAATAAATGCATCCACTACCGCATAGAAACTGTCAGTGATAGAACAGCAAAACCTTAGAAGTTTCTCTCAACTTCAGCAATCATCTTAAATATTATCAGAATAAAGCCCATGGCGAAATTAACAATTTTTTTCAAGTTAGTTTATTTAATAAACATGCCCTAATAGTGCTTAAAGGTTGCTTTTATTTGGTAGAGTATTCTTTGATCTAGTAAGGACACTTTTGGTTGATTTTGTACATTTTAAAAATATAATTTTGAGTCGCTAACTTGATTAAAACTCAAATCTCTACCAATTTTATTGCATAAATTTGTACCATTTTAAATCTAGTTTCAGGAATAAATCAGGTTTTAGAGGTTTTGGAGGGCTATTAATGCTGTTGAGCATTTTCCGAGCACAAGTCATAGTTCGAAATTGAACTCAAATTTGCTGTTTTAAGGATCTTAAATCTAATTATAAATTTTAATATCCAATACAATTTTGATTATAATGCAAAAAAAGAAAAACTATTTTGAAAAATAAATCCTTTAGCTGAAAATTGTAGAATATGTTGCTGGATATGCAATTTTTGCTTAACAAGTCTTAGAAAAAACTTTCATGTGCTGCCATTCAGAAAGTTTTGATACATTAAGATAAAACTTTCCAATTACTGTTGTATGTATTAATGTATAGAACAACCTCACCAAGTTCCATCAAGATCTGCGAACCTTGAGTGACCACCACTGGATGATTTGACATGGAATATCTCACTTGAATACTTACACTAGTTCATGAAATACACCGCCAGCTCAGTCAATTCCAGCCGAGGACGGCAGTTTCGTGCTTATTAGCACTCATCAACCCGGCATAGGAGTGACTGAGCTGGAGGTTGAAAACCTCTTAAGGAAACCTAGAGTGCCAAACAAACTGGTAGCTAATACAGAATTAGCACTGACCAGACAAGTGACCGAAACAATGGTTCGGTTCAACTTGAAGATTGAAGGCAAGGCAGGTATATTCAGTAAGTTACAACCCATTAGTCGGGGCTAAGGCAGAAATACATAAAATACACCGCCAGCTCAGTCAATTCCAGCCGAGGACAACATCCTTGGCTGGAATTGACTGAGCTGGCGGTCCAGCAGAGGCTCCCAGCCGGTGAATTTCTGCCTTAGCCCTGGCTATAGGTCGGTAACTTACTGAATATACCTGTCTTGCCTTCAATCTTCCAGTTGAACCGAACCATTGTTTCGGTCACTCATCTGGTCAGTGCTAATTCTGTATTAGCTACCAGTTTGTTTCGCACTCTTGGCTTCCTTAAGAGGTTTTCCACCTCCAGTTCAGTCACTTTCCTATGCCGGGCTGATGAGTGCTAATAAGCACAAAACTGCAGTCCTTGGTTGGAATTGACTGAGCTGGCGGTGTATTTCAACCTTAGCCCTGGCTATAGGGTGGTAACTTACTGAAACTACTTATACTAGTTATCAATTCTTCTCTCTGTCTTTTAGCATGAACCCTTAAGATGAAAACAAGATGCATCACGACGCAGAAGTGGTTATTTTCCCGCCATACCTGAGATAAACTTGAGAAAAATCAGCGGACATGCTACTAGACCCACCTGGGACGTATTTACATAACTGATCATCGGGAATTCTTCATTGAAAATCATGCTTTTACAGTTGCTAGTCCAAAAGAAATGTGACTAACAAAGAGAAGTTCTTACAGCTCCAAGTGAGGTTTGGAGTAAAAATTTTGTAGGGCAAACACACAATGGAAATATGTTGAACAAATTCAGGAAAACTAGTTCCAATGTGGATAACTGACAATAGAGCCCCGGAAGATATTCACAGCTAGGAGCGAAAGAAAATATTGTATTTTCCCCACTGTCATCAACTGAGGTTGATTAGCAAAACACTGATAAAATTGCACTCTGAATAGAGCTAAATATGAAATTGGCATTGCTTAATTTGTCTATGCTTGAGCTTACTTGTACAATAAAGTTCTATTTCTGGTTTATATATTTTGAAAAATCACATCGATAACTATTTTTGTTTTGAAACTTTGCAGCATACCCTTCAGATAATGAAGAAATAACTAGCAGCAGATTAAAAGTTGTTTGAAGCAAATAAATAAATCAGTGCATAAATAATTGACAAACTTAATAATTGAAATGTTTACCTGGTGACAATAAAACTGAAGCAGAGTATAATGCCAGCTCCGAGTCTGTCAGTTTGAGGTCAGCTACACTTTTCGCCATTTCAAATGCATTGTTTACCAGCTTCATTTCAGATGTGTCTAAAAAAAAAAAAAAAAGACATCAAATTTTGATTGATACTAAGAAAGGAAAGTTGATGCTTAAGAATTTTCAAGTTTGGTCTCAAAAGAAATTCAAACAATTACTCAGAGAGATCTTTCATTCATTACTTTCACTAAAAATGTTGAATGAAAAAAAGGGAGGCACAAGTATATGGAGCCCTTGTGTGATTATTTCACTTCTTTTGCTCTCATAGTACACAAAAAATGTATGGTTATTATAACCTTTAAACTTATACTAAAAAAAAAAATATGCTTTAATGTCCTAAAACAATTCTTAAATGAAATGCAACTTTGTATGTGTTATAAAAATTATTACAAACTTACTTTTCCCTTCATAATATTTGCATGAAATTTTATAGTTCTAGGTATTTTATTAAGCATATCTGCTATATTTTATTTATGATTATTTCAACTTCACTTCATCAAAAATTTTCATTTGATTCAAAATCAGGGAGCACGAAGAATAAAACATCAGCATAAGTCAGTTTTTGTGTTTTTGTTGGTACAACAATCGCATAAGATGCAGTTTGAATTCAGAAGTTAGGGTTCTAAACTTCATAATAGGCACATGAACCCTTAGGATATGCATAATTGAGTCTTGAAAAATTGTCAGTAACAAAAGACTGACAGAAGCAGCCATTTCAATATATTGTTTAAGTTTTCTGAGGGCACATGCTGTATCATCCTACGCTGATAAGGTTAGACAAAGTTTTGAGAAGAACATTACGATTTTAACTTGCAGAAAATTATTTACTATTGTCTTCAAACTTAGTTTTTTTTTCTTTTCTTTTTTTGAAAAGCAACTATGAACAGAACCCACTTGAACTGAATTTCCAAAAGTGAAAACTACTGGGGATTAGGTGTTGTCTGCTTTCCATTTGATTGAAAAATTCGAGTTTATGTTGATATAAAATTTAACTTATAAAAATTCTTCTAAGTTTGATGGTTCTTCATACAAAGCTGCATTTTGTTTGTAACAACTTAAAGTTTAAGCTAGCAATTATTTAAAAGTACACAATAAACCAATGCCAATACAGAAGTTATGAAATGAATTCTAGTAATCATCATCAATGATTGATTGCTAATTCCTTAAGGAGAAAAAATGCTTTACAAAATTTTTTATTTGACTCGTATAAAAGTACATACAATGGCAAAGTTTGTTTTTATTTTTCTCTCGCCTCATTTTAGGCATGAAAATGGGATGCTCAACATTTTAATAATAAAATACTAATTCATTAACAATAAAAAATATTATTTTTTCTAGGCGAAATAATGAAATTAACACAATGAACTGTGGCGAAAAATTGATTACTTTTTTAACTGGGACAAAGTATTAATTACAATGCAAAAGTGATGCAACATGGATCAACACAAATTTAATAAGGAACTAAATAACTGCTAAAAAAATATCAACTTTTAAACTAATCACAGTTGCTACTGTTCAATTGAAAATTTTAATTCACGGTTATCTATAAAGCAGTCAAGCAGAAAATTATCCCGCTTTCTGCAAAATTAGAATAACGCTCACATTGCTATATTAAAAAGCATTGAAAATTTTGGAATTCATTAGCCTAGAAAAAGACAGAAGTGATAGTGAAACTAAAACCTAATTGTATGAATTTAAATAATTGTTTCACCAAAAAAAAGAACTAAAATCATTTTTGTATTTTCAATATTAATTTTTTTTTTCATGTTTTTCAAGTATTAAAAACATAAACTAAAATATTATTTTAACTAGTTAAAAGGCAGAGCATAAAAAGATTAAGGTATGAAATGAATTAAATTTTCTTAAAAACATTTCACTTTTATTATAAAGTATGAATATGAACAGCAGTTGTCATACTTGTTATCAAGTCAGGTTACAAAAAATCTCGACATTAAAACATAATAACTGATACAAAACTTTCAAATTGTAAATTACCACTCTCAACCACAGCTAAGGCAAAAGCTTGTATAAAATCTCTAGTATAAAATAATTTTCAAAGCAACTTAAAGAAAAAAAAATTCAATATTGCTTTTTTCTTTCTTTCTTTTTTTTTTTTTTCGAATTACAAAAAGCATTAACTTTAATTATTTCTAACAGATCCTTCAGGTTCCTGAGAGTTTTTTCATTTTCAATTGCTTGAGGTGAAATGTTACTACGCTTTATTATTCAAGCCACACATTAAAACTGCTACCACTAGAGATACAAATTGAAAACTTTGTTGTTGTATTTAAAAAAAAAATATTTTTACAGCAAAAGAGAACCAAAGACTTATACAATTTTTAGAGACAAACCATTTTAAAGCTCATATGTTATACTGTTTATTTAAGTCTATGATAAAATAAAACAAGGTTGCCAACCTTAAAAAAACAATTTGATGAGCATTTGTGGCAATTTTGAAGACCCTTTTACAATTTTGCAGAGCAATTTAATTTTGTGAATGTAAAAAATCATTAAAAAAATAGTTATTTCTTACTTAAAAAACCTAGGTCATATTTTAAGTAAAAATAACTTTTAACATCTCATGTCCACATATCTGTCAATTTTCCGTTAAAATAAGATAAATGAAAAATATAGAAAAGACTAATGAAAAATATAGAAAAGACTTGAATACTATTAAATTTGTTTAATAAGAATACAACTAGGAATAATTGACACATCAAAAAGAAAAAAAAAATCCAATGAAATCAGATATGCAGAGGAAGAACATGTGTTTTTTTTTTTTTTTTTTTTTTTGGGCTTTCTGCAAGACTTCTTTGGTGAAACATGTCGATAAGACATTGCCAACAACTTCAGTTGAGCAATTGCTTAGAAACGCTCATTTAATGTATTTCAATGAGAAATGGGGAAGAAAAAAACTTATTTGAAGAGTTTCAGTTATTGGGGAGAAAGTGCACAAAACAAGAAGCAATTGGTAAATGTGATAAAAGTATAAAATCTGGAGAAATGTATATGAAACAATACTTATACAAACCTCCTGTCGTGAAAGCATCCGATGGAATCATCATTTCCCCATACACTACATAACCAGTGAGAGGATCATAATACCTACTCATCCTCAATATACTCATTTCAAAACTACCTGCAAAAGTAGAAGTATGGGATTAATAACTAGCAATATGTAGTTTTTTACACACATATTATATATTAATATAATATTGTATTAAATATTACACACATTAATAAATTTTTAGCATATGATTTGAAGTTAGCCGCATTGTATTTGGTTGAACTCGGCTGCAAGCAAACTCAAATAGTCACATACTATTTTTTAAAATTAACTGCATGCATACTTGTAAGTACAAGAGCTTTTGTGAGAAATTGTACAAGGACTTTGGATAAATGACATACGATCTGGCTGTTTGGTGCATTATTCTTGATATAACTCTGAATGAATTTTTCTGATAAAAGAGAAAAGGAGTAAATGACTTGAGCTGAAAAGTCAACTGTTTAATACATATTTTGATTATATATATGTGTGTGTGCATTGCCGTTTTGAACTTTAATTTTTGAGATGGGAGCATTCTCAATTTACCAAATAAAACTCAGAATTTCACTGAATATAAAAATAGCTTACAAATCTACATCTCATAAGAAGGAACAACATTTAAAACTAAAACCATTCAAGTGTTTTATTTAAACAATACTCATTTTTCCCACAAACACACAATGCTTTTTTTTTAATACAAAGCATAAAAATACACTTGATGATATTTTTGAATCAAATTTAAAACTTTGTTATGGAAAAAAAATGACATACAATAAATTTATAAAAATTTTTCTCAACAATTTAAATTAAAGTTTTCTTTTAACAAGTTACTAAATGATCTGAGAGAGAAAAACATTAACCAGACACATTGGGGCTAATTAGAGATGGTGATAATAGGAGGAAACAATAGAAATTCAAAAACTGTTTAAAGAAAGGACCTAATGAATTAGATAAGATCAAAAAGAATCCCGTACCAAAGTTTTAAGTGCTTGAGTAAGTTTTCACTACCAAAATTGGAAAAAATGTTCATTTGCTTTGTAATTAATATCTCTAATAATAAATGTCATACAAATATAAGACCTAGCAAAGAACCCCATTCAAGGGGAAAAAATTAAAACCGGTTCAACAGTTTAGGAGCTAAGATGATGCAGACACAATTAAGTAATAAAATGAAAATTTTAGTTTTAATTTCACCAGGACCTGTTCAACAAGTTCTCAGAGCAACAGTATTAAATAGAGGCTCTGCCAGCAGATTTTTTTTTTTTTTTTTTTGAAAGTGAGAAGAACATTAAAGTTAAGGCTGACCTTGGCAAAATTAATCATAAATAAACCTGAAATGTTTTGGGATAATGCCTTATTTATAGATCAAAGCAAATGTAAACTTTTTGATTCTGTTGGATGTATAACTGTATAGAGAAAAAAAAAAAGAGGAATTTCATTCTAAAATCTTAGCTGGAACAGTTAAGCATAGTAGTGAAAGTGTTCTCATGTAGTGCATATCAGCATCGGGAAAATTTAGTAGTTATTGACGAAATAATGAATAATGCTATTTATTTAAATATTTTAAAACGCAATTCAAAACCATCAGCTCAGAGTTTGGATAACAAAAATAATTTTGCTTCTTTCAAGATAATGATCCTAGGCACATGGCTTTAAACGTTCACATTCGTTGCGTCTAAAATTGGCCATGAGTTCTAAAAACACCACCTCAGGTACCAGATTTAAGCTGAATAGTTTAGTATAGATTTGGAGAGAACTGGAGGTTATAGTACAAAACACGAAAATAAATCAATAATCAAACTAAAAATAGCATTGATCGAAGAGTGAATGAACGTAGACTCAGAAATTAAAAAGAAGAGAAAAAAACAAGCGTAAGCATCCAGCGAAGCATTAATTTGAAGTTTGACGTCTTGAACTCAAATCATATTTTCCGCAATCATGACTTTTGATAGGACCTCATTCATTGGGTTTCAATAAATGGCTCCTATTGCAATCATAATTGTGAACAACAAAATGTGAATTGAAGATATCAGTGTTCAAATGAATGCGACGGGGTGGATGTTGTGTGCTGGATGCTGTCGTTATCTAAACAGGAATCTCAAAAGTCAAGGGGGTCGGGTACAAATAAAGTTGATTCCGGGCGACATGGATGCCACAGTCCAAGAGAGGTCGGTAGACCTCAAAAGTGACCCAGAAGGCCAATTTCAATCAAGTGAAAACAACTAACAATCTCTGATTGCTCAAAATAAATAATACAAGGGAATTGATTCCCAAACATGTAAAAACTGTTTTAGATGCTAAAGAACATCCTAATAAATATTAATAAAAAATTAGAACATTTAAAAATATATGGATATTTTTCTAAACTGTACAAAAACTTAAGTAAGATCAGGTACTTCTTGATTGTATATTTATATACATATTAATGCAGAAGTGAAATATTAACCTATATTATGCATAGACTTGAAATAATTGAAGCGAAAGCAAAATTAAACCAACAATGCAGCAATCAACTTTTTCACATTTTACACTCATAAAAAGCGTGGGCTTGAAAATTTCCCAATTTATTGTTTAAATTAAAATATACTGTGTCTTTTGGTCACTTAACAAAGCATTAAAAAGCATCTCCTAAATCGGATTGAAAGAGAACATATATTTCAAAATGGAGGAATCAAAAATACTAAAGCAAGAAATAAAAGAAAAAATAAAAGTTGGAATGATTTTAAAATTGAATTTTAACAGGTCTACATGATGAATATTATTAACAACTACAGATACAATCGCCCAAAATTGGAGTAAGGGAGGAAAATTCGGAAATAGGGACATAAAAGGATAATGAACACAGAATTTCCTGTGTCTAACACACAAAAATATCCTAAGTTCAGTGTATAACCAAAACAATATTACCTGTTAGACTAATAAGTACTAACTCTTATCTCATATCATACTGTAAATACACGATTATGGTTTAATAGTTTGGACAAAACAGATGAAAACTTGTATACAGTGAAATCTTATGGCAACAAATACCATTATAACGAAATATCAGTTTCAACAAAATAAATTTTCAGCCCCAATTTAATTTCCATTATATTGTTTGAATTCTGTTGCATTGGATAAAATTTGAGGTCCCAAGTTCGTTATAATGGGACTTCACTGTACTTGCAAAAAATGGAAACTTATATTAGTTGATTAAGGGTCTGATGCAATTTAGCAAATAATTTCTTACCAGCTTTGAGTAATAAAATCTGGTCATCTTGAGAAAGTTTCATGAAACCAGGAACCATTTTGGCAAATTCGATGATTTGTTGGATAATAGTTGTGAGTTTTGTCGCACAATCTAGCCACAGTGCCTCATGATCCTAAAAAATATACATAAATTTTATATGAGTTTTAATTTTTAAGCAAACCAACTCAAACATACATCAGCAAATATGTAAGAATCATAGTTCTGCAATACTAGAGGTTGTACCTAAGAGACTGGCTGAATAAGAAAGATAGCATTTAAATAGACATCCATGATTTGACTTTGCAAAATAACATAAGAAGTTCAGAATAGTTACAAAAGAAAATGAGACCTCTACCTTCATCGCACAGTTTCACAGGTATTCACAAGCACCCAAGAATGTATAGAACAAAATTCCGTGCTAAGTTATAAAAAAAGTCTGTATTTCGTGGAACAAAGAGTTTATTAGTGTAAACCATCATCATATGTAATTTATGATATAAGTGAATTAAATGACTGATTTTTGTATGCTTTAGGATTTAAGCTTCAATAATGTTGAAATATACTACTCTTCTGTTTCTAACACATTTCCTTAGCATCAAAGTGGCCAATTAGTTGCCTCAGCAAGCCCTGTTTGTTAGGGCAGATTGATAATTTTTTAAAAACAAAATCGCTATTTTTTAATTGGTTACTTTTTCAGTTTTTTGCATCAATATTATAATCTAATCTATACATTACAACTATACAATATCTATGTATATAATCTAATATAATCTATAATACCTTTAATACAAAACTTTATACTTTAATACAAATTTGATTACAAAATTAGAAGTTTTTACAGTAAAAACGAAAATAATAAAATGAATTTCCCTGTATCAATCTGTTTGACCTCTACTGGCTTTGTAACAACTTTAGAAGAAAGAATATTTAATCATTAAACTTTATTTTAATTCAATATTTAGAACATATTAAAACATAAAGTTTTTCATTTTTGAGTGTTTTCAAAATCATGGGTCAAGTCTCAAGATCATATCATTTTGAATTAGAACATATTTCCAAAAAATTGAGATAAAACATGGAACGATGTTAAATCATTACCATATACAGCAAAAAAAATTTTTTCTGTCAAAGGCTTTACCACCTTTTTGTCATATAAAAATGTTGAGAAATTACAACTATACCAACAGTAACGAAAACAACATATCCAAAGTAATACATATATTAAAAAATTAAAAGCATTTGCTTTTACTACAAAAATATATGTACCACAAAATGAAAATAAGTTATTAAATGGCTCAAATTTAATCCTTCTGAAATTCAATTATTTATGAACAGAAAATAATATAATGTTAACTTTTTATCTGCCAAATCATGAGAGAAATGAAAGAATGTGTTTTATTTTTCTTTCTTAGCTAAAGGGTGGATTTTTAAGTGATGCTAGTTTTAAGTGTTAAGTTTCAGTACTAAGCTATTTAAATCAAAGAAATGACTTTAAAGCATGGTTGGTACACACTGCACAACACTTTGGAGGAGGGAGGGGGGATAAAAAACATGCATAAATGTATTTTTAGTTTTACTAATTCCACCATGGATATGGAATTGAGTATTTTCTACCAGTGTCACACTTATCAGATGGAAAATTTTCTAACAGATGCAATGTATTCCTTAAAAATAGTCATGGAATAAAATATTAAACATGAAAATTCTGTAACACACCCAAAAAATAATATTATTTTGAAAAAGAAAAAGCATAGTTAATAATTTTGTAAATGTAAAATATATTAAAAATATATAAGTAAATTTAACCACAATTGTAGATGGCTGTTAAAATTTTGCATTCTGCTCATGTATCTTAACCTTTTGAGTACTGCTTCAAAATATGGGTTAAAAAAAGAACTGGTGTTAAATCAATTTTAAGATCATATGAAACAGTTTAAAAAATAAATAAATAATCATAAAGCATAGTAATCTTAATGCTAAATTGTCACAATACAGAAGAATTAATTGGCAGCAATGTAGAACATGGAAACATTACTTCAACATGATGCGAGTAGATCTACAAATATCTCATCTCACAAAAGACTTAAAGCTTGTGCACTAACTTAGTAAGACTTATACATTATATAGCACTGAGCTTTTCAAATTCTATGTATATTATGCAGCTGTAATTAATTTTAGTAAACTTGAAATATAACAGTAACAAAATGTGGAGCAAAAAGAAATGGTTACGGTAATTTGCAATTTTTAAAATGAAAAAAAATTGTAAATTTATTTTTGAAAATTATACTATATAAGAGAGAACAATATATTTTATAACATAATTTGTATTGAAATATATATTTTTTATATTTGGATACTAAATCTGTACCTTCGAATATAAGTGGAATATTTTCACATAGGCAAACTGATAACAAAAGTTTTTTTCTGATGAAATATTTTTTATTTATTTGATTATTAAAAATATGTTTCTTTGGATGAATAAATAAATAATTAATCAAATAAAATGGTGGATGAATAAATGAATTAATATATAAATGAAGGAAGGAATAAATAAATGCAATAAAGTATTTCACTTTTACCACATACATCACACAAATTTTACTACTTAAAAATTGCTTCATATCCGCAGTTTTTGTCGAACTTCAACAAGTGAAGATAAAAATTTTAATCCTACTAAACTTGAACACAAAAACCAATGCTCACCAAATTTTTGAAAATGATGAGAGACGTGACATCATGAGGCTTCCTCATAATGTCGTTAAGCTGCTCCGCCGTGTAAACACATGTTCTGTTGTGTGCTTCTGTTAGAGTCTTTGTGAGAAGCTCTAGAAAAGGATGAAACAATAAATTAGAACCACAGCTTTAATGTTATCAAATTTTAAATCACAACAATGAAAATTTCAGAGTATGAACAATAACTGGGATTTGGAAACCTAAAAGTGTACAACGAGGTTTTGAGAACTTTTCTGGAAACTTTCTTGAAATGTTTCTTTTCAAACTTTCCCCAAAAACAGTAGAATTCCGGATGGGGTTGGGAGAACTGATAAGTCCTGGATGTCTGGTGTTTTAAAATTATGCTCTTAAACAAATAGAAACGTGCAGTTGAAATGTAACTAAAATTAATGTTCAAACTACATCGAAAAGGTGGTTACAAATGCGGAAAGTCAAAATGATCACAAAAATGAAATAGGGTTGTAATTAAGAAATGAGGCGGGAAATTCCCTATCAAAAGATTCAATTACTATGAAAAAATTTATTTTGACAGAGGTTTTTGAAAAAAATGTTGATGGAGATCAGTAATGGCCACTAATTGGGATATTATTAATTTTTAGCTAGTTTTCTTAGATTCTTCACCTTTTCTCTTGCTGTTCTAGGTGCATTTAGAACTCTTTTTTTAGGGTTTTTGTTTAGTCCACGTCAGTTTTATCTCAGTTAAATATTTACCATAAATAAATTATAGTAAATATTTGTTACAACAAATAAATTTATTTTGAATGTCATATAATTACAAGGATTAATGTGAGTTCATAATTTTTTTTTTGAAGAGAGTAAGTAGAAAAGTATTTTTTGCTTTAATATTAAAATTTGCAGTTACTGTACAAGAGACGCAGTGGTTTGCTAAAATAATTTACCTTTATAAAAGAGATGGAATTTTATACAAAATATAGTTGATTTTATTGGAATTATAAATAACATTTTCTAACTTAGCTTAAAAAATAAATAAAAGATATTAATTTTATGATGTGTTTTTTAGGACATTCAATTAACAAGACTGCAAAAAGCTGAGATCATTTCTTAAGTTTTCCTTATAGGCAGAATATTTAAATGAATCGAAACTAAATCAACTATACAACATTTACAATGACCAGGCATTTTGTATAGGATTCAAGTGAATCTCGAGGTATTAGTTTTTGCAATGTTCAGAGTGTGCCGTAATCACACAAATTTAAGCATAACAAAATATTTCAACTATGTATAAAAAACAAGTTTCTGTTCTGCACATATAAAATTCACAAAATTACTAATATCTTTGTTTTAGCGAAAAGTACCATTCACCAAAATAAGTACACGCTGCTTGCAGCAATTATGTATTTTATTTTATTTCAACTCATAAGTCAGGTAAGGCTCCCCTATTCTCATTACATTTAACAATTGTTTATGACTAAAAAATGGCAGCAAGTGTAATTTTAAGCATGTCAAAAAACACTAATGAATTGAAAATTTGAATATCCATAAATTAAAGCTTTTTCAGATTAGTTTTTCATCTAAAAATAACTGTTTTCGGCATTTATTTAATAATCATTAACATCAAAAGTTAAACTAATAATTTCATTCACCAGAAATATGATTTAACATTGGGTTATTTTATACTGTTGTGTACAAAATAATTCATGCTATAACCAGAATAGCAACAGTTACTAAACGCAAAAATATCAATCCACATTTCAACATTACAAGGTGGATTTTTTTTACACTATATTGAAGCAATGGCTAAACCAAATTACAGAAAAAATGGAATATAAATTTTGAGGTGATTACAATTCTGTGATAAATATTGCACATTGTCAATTCAAAGTTTAAAATTAAAGCTGATTTTAACATGAAGTCAAGCCCTTAATTAACAGTATATTACAAATAGCATTTCAAGCAATACACTCTTCCTGAAAAACTGACATATTTCAAGTGTATCTAGTTTAAATAGTGTTCAAACAAGAAGCAATTTTTTTTTTTCTTTTTCCCAGGATTGCACAAGAAACTGATGTTAGTTTCTTAAGTTAAGTGTTAGTTAAGAGCAGCACTCTTAATAAAAAAAATATTGTTTTATAAGTCAAATTTTCTCTTAAATGTTTATGCTTGCACATGAACAAAAAAGTTTTAAATAATATTTTATTATTATGCATTTTTTAATCCTACAATTACTTATTTTTATCAATTAAAAAAAATATTAGCTTTTAAACACACATTGAAATTAAACCTCAGGATCTCAAACATGTTAGTATTTGAATTATTACACATTTCTCAGTTCAGGGGATCTTACAAATAATGCAAGAAGATTGCATCAAAGACAAAATCCGGATTAATGCAAACAAAATCTCATTTTCTCCAAAGGAATATGCATAAATAAATAAATGAGATGATATTTAATTTAAAAAAATGAATTTTGAGATTTTTATGAAAAACTGGTCAAAAAAAAAAAAGTTTTTAATTCCACTTCAGTTTTGCCTGATATAATAAAAACAAGAACATTTGTCAAATGGCAGTTGTATTCTTAAATAACACTCTTTCATGAGTTTATAGTTATTTCATACTTCTAAGTTAAAAATAATTCAAGCACTTCATTTAACATTAAGGATGGATTAAAAAAAAAAAAACTGCAAATCAGTAAAATTCACATAAAACACTCCTTTTAAAGATATATACATAAACATGCAACTATGATTCAGGACAAGGACAAATCAGCAGTCGACTCCATTTGAGAAAAATTATTACATTAATAAATAACATGCAATCAAATGAACTAGCTCTTAACTGAAGTACAAGATCATGAATTCTGACCAACATAAAAATAGCAAAGTTAATAGAACTATTTATTACCTAAATGATTTGCATTCGTAGGTGGTGGTACAACTGTTATGAGAAGACTGGCATCGGGAATGGGTTCTAGCTGCTGTTGTTGATCAAAAGTTGTACTGTCCACAAAATCTGTGCTGTTTAAGTCAAATGGTATAGCTTGTGGGGCGTATGTGTAACCATTTGTGGTGAATGTACTTAAATCACCATTATAATTGTACCTGAAATAAAATAAAACTCATAAAACACAACAAATGTTCACATTTACGAAAAGGTAACGAATGAATAGTCTAATTTGCATCAGTTTGAAATAAATGCAAACACTATGAAAGAAAATATTCTGACTGGTGAAAAATGGCAAGAAAAAAGAATTAAAAAGACATTTTACATAACAGAAAACAGAAGTAGTTTGTTGAATGGCTTACTAAAGTATGCCTATTATATTAGTGTTTACACTTTTAATTTAATTTAAAAAAATTTTAGCATTTGAAAGTATTTTCTCTTTTATTCAGACATTCACTGATTTTTGGTTGAATTTAAGTCTGGGGAACTCCCACAGCCTTAGTCAATTATTTTCATTTTAATTCATATTACTCATAATTACAGCTTTTGACTTTTGACACAGGGCCAATTCATGCTGAAAAATACTAAATCAAAAATACACACAAAAAAATTTAGAATTTCAATGTATTTTAAAGGATTCTTGATACAAAAACAGATTGCTTCTCCCTACCCTTTTTTCCCCTTGAAAAAGTAACAATTTGCTATATTGCTCAAACTGTTTACTAATGCAATAGTGCTCAACAATTTCTCCTCTTTTGCTGTGTGCTCCAACACAAGTATTTAATATACTTTCAACACAAAAATAAATGAAAATTTAAACTTGTTCTTTTTGATGTTATTGGCTGACTTGCCAAATAAACCTGCCCTTTACAGGGAAATGTCAAACAACAATTGCAGTTTTTAAAGGTACAGCAGCATCAAAATAAGTTTATATCATGGTTTGAGAAATATTTTGACTAGGACACTCACAAAAACTCGGGAGGCCACAAATTGAGCAGTACTGAACAAATGCTAGACATAACTGGAAATTAGATTAAATTAAATAACAAGCATTAACTACATGCACTAGCTCAGCATAATAACTTTTTTGCTCCAATAGCAAATTTTAAAATCATCCATCAATTTGAAAGCTGAATGTGGAACAACTAGGAGATGGACAAAAACGCAAGTTTAACAATTAAAATCTAGCTTTACCATCAATAACAACTCACCTTTGCTCAAAAAATTTATGAAGTCAATAGTGTATTCCAAAAAGAAATGTAAGCTAAGACAATACATACTATAACACATGGGAAAATCACACCAAAAAAATTTGCAAAAATGTCAAAAAAAATTAAGAGCTGTGGGATTTTTTTTCCCCCTTTGACTACACTACCAAGCAAATAAATAAAAAGATAAAATAAACATTGTGCATGTGGAAGAAACAATAGTTATGAGAGTAACCAGAGATGTTTGTCAATTACATGAAATAGCTCAAAGGGAAAACTAGCATTTTAAGTAAAAAATTATAAAAAGAAAAATTAAGCAAGAACTTATTATTTTCAAGAAATATTGTGATTTCATCATTGCAAAATATATGAATAAAGATGTGTGCATTTGAAGTAATGTCATTTTAAAAAAAAACATGTATAATTAGTAAAAGAAATATTTTACATTTTAACACCAAATATATTTAAGAAGCTATTTTATCAACTAAAGAAATATTATGGAACACTATACATTAAAAACCACTCAGAAGACACAAAGTAGCTGTAATTTACCCTCTCACTCCCCTACACCTCAAAAAACGATTTCATTTCGAATAGCAATACTTCTATTTCAAAATATCTGGGGAAAAATATTTCTTTGGCACATAATTTAAAGAGGTGATTAATCGATAGATTTTATATCTACTAATTTGTAAGAATACTTTATTTCTTATTTTTTTGTCATTGGGTCACTAGAAGGTTAAAATGACTTCTTTGAAAGAAGAAACTAACTACAGGCATAATATTACAATTTTAGTTTTAACAAAAATGATAAAAATATAAATTTAAAATTTTTGCTTTAATTCTCAAGTATTAAATAACAAAAAGAATAAAATCAAGCTAATAAAAACTGTCAACACTACACAAAAATCAACTTAAAATGGAAAAAAAATGTTATGGTGCACAAGATTGCAAAATGTTTGCAATTGAGAGATATTTAGTGTTAGAGGAAACCATTCCCTTCAATACAAAATTTGTAAGCTTCAGCACAGAAACAACAGGGGAGAAACATGCAGAATTTGCACCTGCCATTCATTTTACAAGCAATTTTGTTCACCTCAAAAAACATTGTTCCTTCGCTTTTTCTATCCACACAACCAAAACCCAATTGACTCATTTTTTTTTCTAATGTTTGCTAGAGAATATAATTGAAATGTTCTCTGTCTAAAGTAAAGTTCAGCCCATTATTATCTGAACGGTTAAAAATGAAGAAAATATTTTTATTTAAAAAAAAAACATTTTTAGTCATATAATGAAAATTTTGATACATAATTTATTTTGTGGCTGATCAATGGTGTTCATAAAAAGTTTGAAAAGCTTCATTGTTAAAGGAGACTTTTTATATGCTTTCTTTTAATTAAAAAAAAAAAAAACCTGCTTGAACTGAATCACTTAAACTTCTGCTCAGAAGGATGGAAATATTATATTTTTTTCTGAATTTATTTCAAAAATTTGATTTTTTTCTAAATGAGAATAATACTTTCTACATTCCGCTTCTCTCTTAGTTTCCTTTGAAAAAAAATTTTGCACTTTTTCCCCCAACTACATAACAGTGCAGGACCTAAATTATTAAAACTGAGGCTTTCACAGTGAGCAACAATATAGAACTAGTTTTTGGGCTTGTGGATCCTAGTCCATCAAGGCTGATGTTTTGCATGACATCGCTCAGGCTTGTTCAGCACACAAATGACCAATACGGATCTGAACCTTAATTCTTAACTGAATAAAAATTCCTACGGTGCAGATTTTTCTTTCAAATTCACTTGTGTTAAGAAGAAACCAAAGACAGAAAGTTACTAGATGGACCATGGTATGGAATCCAAAAAATTGTAACTTTAATACAGAAATTACTTGACAGAGAGAATGGTACAAAACAAGGCATCTGCCCCTCTGAAATTTTGGAACATGTTTACCAAACAGCAAAGTTAAGAGAATGAACATATTTTTAAAATTGAAATATAAATTCAGAACTTTCTCAATTGAAGTAAAATTCAATACTGCTAAGCAAGTGTGGCAAATCATGAAAGACTAGTTTCATAAACAATATAGACTAGGAACCCATTAGAGTAGAACAATGAAAAATTTTATGTAAAAAGAAAAAGAATCAAACTTTTATAGCAGAGAGTTGAGAAGAGAATGATTAAAGTTACCCGCTATTGATGTAAGAAACATGTTGATTGGAAGAGGACGGTTGCTGCTGGTGATCGAAGACAGAACTGTCTGGTGAAGTCTCTGTGGGTTGAGGTGTTGAGTGTGATGGTGCCGTGCCTTGGGGACGGACTAGCTGCGCTCTGTGGAACCGGACTTCGTCTTCCACCTTTTCACGCTGCTTTTTCGACATGCGGCCAAACTTGACAGCTGCACAAGAAGGCATAAAAATTTTTATTAAGCATTTTAATTGATACAAATCAACAAAAGTTCAAATTATCATATTCCATACCACTGTAACTAATATATAAGTTATGCCTCAAATGTCTTCTGATTTGTTTAAAGAAAAATAAAATAATGAAATTGACAGTCATGAATAATGATTTATCAACATTTATTTTAATTTTCTGTTATGTTTAAAAATATTTCTTACAGGCAATTTGATATGTACAGAAACTTTAACTATTTCCTCCGTGCTTTTACTTAAAATAGTTACAAAAAATACAGTCAAATCCTGTTTTAGCAAAAACTGATATAGTAAAAATTATGAAGACTCCTGAAATTCCCTTTTTGCATTAAAAAAGGATTACATTAAAATTAATAAAATTGAAACCACACATAGAGCAGATAAGCTTTTATCTGAAAAAAAAAATGTTATTGAAATTTATTTAATAATACCACTTGTCATTACTTTGCCTACGGTGGAATTTTTTCAACAACAATTCAAAGGAAATATTTGCATCATTTACTTCTTCAAACTTTTTTTGGACGACTTTAGGGAGTTTCAAAATTCTAATTACAGATAGATTTCATCTGGGGTAGAAAAATTTGAGAATCCATATGGTTTTAAAATTAAATCTAAAGAACGAATATTTTCTATTTTATTAATGACTTTAAAAAAAAAAAAAGCTATTTAATAATTTGGTTTGTGGAGACCCTAAAAATAGAGCTAAAACCTTTACAATTCCTGTTTGAATACAATTTGAATGAATGCCATCATATGCAGACAAATAGGGGCAGATAAATAGGAGAAAAGTTCAAAAAAAAATTCTTTTATTTCACAAAATGTGGACCTAAAAAATAAAAACTTATATCAACCCATGTCAAGTACAAAAACTTGAAAATTTTAAAGAACTAATCTATGCCTTTTGGTGTATCAACTCCAAATTTCATCCCTGATCACAAGTACCCATTGCAACAAGGTTCAGAATGAATAAAGAAGAAATTTTCTTGAAAAACTATTGTAGTAAAATTCTATGCAACATCTTCAGAGCAAAATAAGTTCAGAAATTAATTTTAATGATCTTTTTCCTTTAAATAAAGGTTAAATAAATTTCCTATAATACTAGTAGTGAATACAAGAGGAATTTAATGTTTTACCATCTCTAGACATTCCAAGGGCAAGACATTTTTGTAGCCTGCAGTATTGACACCTATTCCTGTTCACTCTATCTACAACACAGTTTTTCTGTCTTGGACATTGGTAGTTCACCACACTGGACTGACTCCGCCGAAAGAAACCCTGCATGAAAAGAAATGAGTTAGGGATAAATTATTTCTCAAACATTATTAACATTTGTTGAACATTATTTGAAATTCCGAATTTTTTTTTTTTTTCACTTCATTGCATCTTTCATATTTAATGGACATGGACATGAAATTTAAAATACGTCTAGTGAAAATTTAAGCAAAACAACAAATAAAATATGTAAGTTCCAAAGGCAAAGTTAGTATCTTTCTCCTACAATAGATAAGCTTTTATTTATATTAAAAAAAAAAAGACAGCATGAGCTAAAATTCAATTAGGGAAGAGTTTCATCTAAAATTTGTGAGTAGAGATGATCTCAATTTTTTGAGGAGAGAAAGTAGTAAGTCTATTTTTGTACTTCAGCCTTTTGATAATTTCTACATTAGGGTTCGTTGGGGTAAATTGGGTACAAGTTATATTGTATGAATAAAATGAAAACTATTCCTTTGTGATAAAACTATTCCTTTGTGATACACCTACAAAAATCACAGTTATAAACATCATCCTTACCTATGAATATATGCTGAAAAAATGTTGCCAACACCCTTTTTGAAATTGATAAAAACTAAATTCAACTTTTTAGAGATGTCGATGCAATGCAAACAAACTACATCCAAATAGTGCTGCTAACGAACCTGCCCTTTGGTATGTAGACATTACATATGTTAACTTTAATTCAGCATTGAATTTAAACATTTAACATAATTAGTTTTCATGTAATTAATGATTTTAAAACATGGGGTTAGTTTGGGTATACATTACATTTTACCATTTAGGACAAATAATAATTTTATTGGACTACTAACATTAGCATGTATGTGCAACCTCACTACCCACGGTAATAAATGTTAAAAATTAATTGGAGAGTTGTTAAATTTGGCTAAATGCTCCATAACAAAAACTACTTCCCGTCTATTAAGGGCTTGTCATATTGTGCTATTTTCAGTCTAAAATCCATCTTAATACTTCAACTTAAGTTTGAAAACATTGCTTTTTAACCATTACTATATCCAAGTTCCCCCATCGACGGGGTAATTTGGGTATAGTGAAACTTATGTTTGCCATTTATATACAAATGGGGTGTATGAACATGTAATTTGTAGAAAACTATTCTAGAAAGTCATAATGCTAAGCTGTAACAAGAAAAAGAAAAAAATATGCATATATAAATTTATTACAGGAGTGGAATGTTCAAAGTAGGTCATTTTCATACCCAAATTACCCCAACAGACCCTATTAAAGTGGGGATTAAATTTTCCTTTTTAGCCCCCAGGGCATTGTTAAAAAATTTCAAAATCTGTGACATTTATTATCCATTAGATTAAATGTGTAATCTAAAATGTTCCAGCAAAATTTAAATTTTAACCAAGTATAAATGCCACTCTTCACTCTTACAACAACAGAATTTTTAAAAATATCTGTACACACTAAAGAGATAAGAGCTGAAAACTTAGAATCAGAGTCATCATTTCAGTCATGGTATGGATACAAAAGTTTCACATTTCACTTTATAGATAATGTAAATAAAAGAAAAGAAAAGATGAAGGAAAAAATGTTTTCATTTCAGAGATAACTATTGGAAATCGATTATCAATAACAGTGCCCACAATACGAGAATGTTTTAAGTTTCTTCAATCGTTTCTAGCTTTACACATTTAAGTTTTAAAAAAACTAGCTGATGATGTGTGCATCACATGACTTCCTTTTACACCAATTTAATGTTAGTTCCCCATTATTGGCAATTTTAATGTGAATTAATAGTTAACTCTCTAAATATCGCCAATAGTGGCCTAAATAAAAAAAAAAACTTGCCAAATTTGTCACCAAGTTGGCGACATAACTTGGTGACCAAAAGCTTGGCAATATATTGCCTAGTGTTTGCTTTGAACAGGGTTGGCAAGTTTTTGCCGAGGCGGTTAAAACCACTGGTAGAAACCGGTTAAAGCCGGCATGGCAGAAACTGGCAAAAACTCACAAAATAAAAAATTAATTCTTGGTATACAACTGAAAATGCATGGAAAAAAAAATTGTTAAAAAAAACTACTGTAATTTTATTACAAAATTATCAGAATTCAAAATCAAATGTTACACTGTTTGGACCCTGCAATTGCTTCTTAGAAAAGGTGGTTTCAAAAATCTAAACAGGTTCTCAATTTACTATGCACAAACGAGAAATTTTAGAATATTCTAAAAACAGAAGAGCTAGCAGACAATGTACCAAGGAGCAAGCAACGTTCGTGAAACTTGAATCTATTATATAACTGGTCCACCATGTAGTAACTGGGGTTGTGGTAAAAATTTGACTGGAAAAATAAGTTTTGAGAAATGGGGCCAATTTGTTTTGCAAAGCTGTGACATTAGGTACAAAATTTAGGCAAGTAAAATTCTGGCACTTTCTTCTTGAAGCACATGACATGATAATTTCAATCACAAACAATTTAGAGGAAGCATATAAGAGAGCAAATTACAATCAGTAATGCCTGTTTAATTCTGTATGTCACTCCTCTTTCCTAAGAACCCCTGTATGATTTTTTTATCCTTTGTTAAATTAATCTAAATACTACAAGCCTCTGCAATTGGAAAGTTCCCTTTCTGAACTATAACCAGTTTCTGCCACTGGCATGGCAAAAACTAGTTTCTGCCAGCAGAAAGCCAGCCCTGGCTTTGAAATTAGCAATGATTTCCCCCCAAAAAGGTGTAAAAGACTCCCTTTGGAACATCCGAATGCAACCAAAAAGGGAGGTGCACAACTAGACCCCACTAGGAGTCTACAAACCAAATTTCAACTGTCTAGGACATACCGTTCTTGAGTTATGCGACATACATACGCACAGCACGAGAAAACTCGTTATAATTAACTCGGGGATCGTCAAAATGGATATTTCAGGTGGCTATACGTTCTAAGGCGCTTATCCACGTGTGGTCAGGGTTGAAAAAAAAAACTCAACATTCTTTCGGGGGTGAGCAAAATGGAAGTTAAGGCTGATTTTTGAGTGAAATTTTTTTCGTGAATACAATTCTTTTTTTTTTTTTTTTTTGTAAAAGGAAGTAAAAAGTGGATTTCTAGGTTTTTCAACTAATCTTTCACAGGTAGGAGTCTCTCACCCAGACTATTTTAAAATTTTAAGATCAGAGAAATTTTGGCAGAAATTCTGCCATCTTGTACTGTCTCTGAAAAAATAGTAAATCCATGATGAATTTCACAATGCCTAGATATTATGGGATTTTTATTTTATTATTGTCTTTTATTATTATAGAACCCTGAACTAGTGGCCATACAATTAGGATAATCTAATTTCCAAACCAATGTTGAAATCAAGATAAACTCCAAAATTAAGAGTATTTAAAGCAGTCAGTACTTACAGATTTCAATAGTTTCAAAAGAACACTTGATCTTCACTGGATATTAATAAGGCAACAAGAAACAGCCAAATTGGAACCACAAACTGCTCATTATTTCTTTGTATTTAATACAGACAGCAACCAACACTTAACATAACATTCTAAGAATTTTGCACCGAAAATGTTGAATATTTTTTTTTTTCCAAATGAGTTTAAAATGATAATTTACAAAATGATTTATTCATATCTTTAGACCTTTATGTGAAGAAATACAACATACATGTCAACAAGATTGATAGCTAAGTTCCCAAAATATATCAAACATGGAAAAACATTTCTCTCTTTTTCCAAAAGAAAAATCTCAAATAAAAAAAAACAACAAATCATTTTTTTTTTTTGGAAAATACAGTAACGATTTCAAGTGCTGAACCGTTGTTCTTTCACTCAGCTTGACTAGATTGGAAAATATTATGTATACCACAACAAACAGTCATTTTGCAACCAATGTGTTTAAATTATTGGTACAGATGCTTATTTCAAAGATATGAGATTTTTCATGATATCAAAACTATTCCCATCTGGTTGCAGGACCAATTTTTGTCCTCCATCTGTTCTGACAACAAGAAAACCATACTCATCTATACCCAATATTACTCCCTCTTCATTCATTGAAGCTATTGTGACTCTTTGCTCCTGATGCATCCAGGAAGAATAATACAGGGACAAGAAAAAAGAAGGTCCAGACTTATTCAAATCGTTAATGAAATATTCCATGTTATTCATTGTGTACGCAATAACTTCTTCAATTCTCAGCTCCTTCAAAGTTTGGCCATCGGATGCGTTATAAGATTTTATAATATCATTCAAACACGTCGTTGGCTGAGAATTTGAGACATTAATTGCTATTCCCATATAGGCATGAGCTACATTGTTTTGAATTGTAGAATTCAACAGAATTCCACCAATTTTGCATTCCTTGCCATAATATATATCGTTCGGCCATTTGATATTTAAGTTTAATTTGTCATACCCATCTAAACTTTTTATTCCATGTACAACAGCCAACGCAGAAACGTGCTGCAAAATGGATAAATGTTGACCGAGATATGACGAAAGAGGCACAGAAACATGTAAAGTGAACATGGCACAGCCTTCTGAGCCAATCCACTTATTTCTCCCTCTGCCTCGAGCTGCTAGTTGTTCACTTGCGACAATTACAAGTCCATCACAGTGCGGGAAAAGATCGGCTATCATAGTGGTGTGGATCACTGGAAAATAAAAAAGCTGCCGTCCGACAGTCCCAGTTTTCAATTTAGAAAAATAGATATTTTTATCGAAAGATAACTTAGGGGAATGCACATTGTAGGGAACTAAAGGCTGAGGTTTTGCATCAGATTTTTCCTCTTCACTAACTAAATATTTTGAAAATTTGTCAACAGGAATTTCTGTTATTTTCAGATTGTTCATCAAAGTAATCAAACTTTTGTCATCTTCTGTCATAATGTATCCAGAGCTCGGGGAGGGGATTGATTGTGGTAAAGCAGTTTCTTGTAGTTGAAAATGTTTGAATAATATATTTTTCAACACATTTAAGCGTTTTTCACCAACTTCACCCGAAGAAATATAATCCTCTTTAAACGCAGCCGGCTCAATAGCTAAATGAACTTCTGATATAATGCAAACACCATCTTTCAATCTAGTTTTATAAATTACTGATTTGCCGTTGTTATCGTAAGCGAGTATTTCGCTTCCAGATTTGTGTGAATATTTTCCACGAAACACTGCGACGTCTATTTCATTTTCATAATTTATAGAAACTACACCTTCTTTGTTTTCAGAATCCTCTAGAGGAATATTCGGGAAAGACAGGTTGGAGCAAAATGCTAGAAGTTTGCCGCCACGTTCAACATATCGTACACAAATGTCATTAATTTTGCTATTTAATGCATCACTCAATATTATTAACAAAGACGTGTTATCTTCCCATAGGTTATTCGTCTCAACGGAATTCAAGTGGTAAATAATATACTTATCTGAAGGAAGGCATTTGAAAAGATTCCTTTCAAGGTTAGCATAATGTTTTCCTTCAGCATACACCATAACATTTGGCGGTTTGTTAGAAAGAAATGTTCTTGCATGTGCCATTTTTAAGAAGCCAATAACTTTTAGAAATTTAGAGCAATAACTGATCATCACGTTTCACATTATCGGCAAGGAAAATTCGGAAGAGTTTTGTTTACATTTTACATGAACGTTTTACGTTACGGTTACGTATACAAAAAAAGGCCCATGATAAGAAGGAAGCCGTTATAATGAGCTGCCATCTAGCGACAAAAATATTAAACAGAAAGAAATAAAACAGTAGAAAATGAAACATAAATTATCCCTACTCGTACAGCGAAGTAAGAAGTGAATTGCACGTGAAAATTGAAAGCAAATAAAATTTCTTTACCTTGCAGCCTTCACACGTGATAACCCCGTAATGTACTCCAGATGATTTGTCTCCACAGACCTTGCAAGGTATAATTTCAATTTGAGCTAAAAACAAAATAAAAATATTTAGTACATGAGTAGAATTTTTATTTTTTCAAATCAAGTAAATAAGGGTCAAATTCTAACAAAAAAAAAGTTCAGAAACCGTGCATACTTTGTCACCCCTGTCGGTCAGGAAGGTCATTTGCCCCCGCCCCCTCCCCCACATCTCCAGTTTTTGGTAATTAAAACATTTTCATGCGAGTTGGTGTGATTTTTAATGTTTGGAAAACGTACACTGAATATAGACCCTCCCACCAGGAAAAAATTTAAATAACTGGCTTGTACTTCGTATTACTACGTTAATCGCAGGAATTCTGTTTAAGATGCAAAAAATCATCGAAAAAAGAAAGAACAGAAACTGGGTTCCGAGAGCTCTGTTGAAAATCAAGCCTAGTAAAAGATCAATAAAAATTTTAACGAGGGTCTTAATCAAAGTGAAAATTTTTGTTTCAAGAAAATACTTTTGCCATAACTGTTGCAGCCCTCGTGGCCTAATGGATAAGGCATCGGTCTCCTAAACCGGGGATTGCGGGTTCGAGTCCCGCCGAGGGTAATATCTTTTTTTAGGCAAAAACATTTCCTTTAAAATTTAAAGTGCATTACTAAATTATTCCGCTCAGTGCATACTTTTATCATTTGTCCAGAGTTTTCTTCATTTTTGCACTTTTTTTTTTTCAAATTTCTTTTTTTTTTGGGGGGGGGGGGAGGGGGGTCTTTACTGGCGAACAGCATTTATTGACTCGACAGTGAGCACAATTTTAAATGATTTTTCATTCCAAAAGATAAACAAATATACATATGCAATTAAGGGTTTTGTTTTTCATTTATTTAAGTATTTGTTTTTATTGTTTTCTATGTAATTAGATAAAAACAAGGTATTCGAGGCACAATATCCCCTTTCATATTTTTTTCGGGGCTTTTGCTTTCACATTTTTTCGAATGAGTATTAATTAGGTCATAGGAAATTAGAGGCATTCCACTTTTAAGCATACAGTATTTGTATATTTACAAGTGCATCAACTTAAGGCACATTCTATTTTGCAGAAAATTATTTCACAATTAATTACTTTTATTATTTAACGATATTTACAGAAAAACACAAACTACTCCCGATTATTTTAAGCACAAAATCGTTCAAATTGATTTTAGTACATAAATACATACTAATATTCATAGCAAATCTGCGATTAATCAACAAAGAAAAATGACAAGTAAACAGCGCTATTTTTAACGCATTTACAATCGTATTTCACACCGCTTTGAAAATATGAAAACGAATCAAAAATGTATTCAGGCGTGTTTTCACGCTTTGTTTTGAAACAAAAGTTTAGCGTCAAGAAAAATAATAACAATACAAAATATAAAATATTCTAAATCTTGTAAATCAAAACAGTGTGCATCCCTTTTTTCTCTACCATCATTTACTTCATTCTTTGAAAGTTTTTTTTTTTTTTTTTTTTCTGAAATTGATCACTGTTGTGGTGTTTTATTTTTTCCTATATTTCACTCATCTAAAAATGTAAAAGAGTCTTTTCACGTCTTGGGAAGAAAAAAAAAAAAACTTAAGCTATTTTTCTGTAAGTAACAATATTTGTTTTAAATGGAAATAATAAGCGGAAATTTGAATGAAAAAGTGTACGAAATGGCAAAAGATAATAGTCACTTCTGTTTCATCAAATGATAACAAAATGAATAAAGAAACACATCTTTATATCAGATCATTACAAATTACATGAATTTTTAACTAAATAAAACGGAAGAAATGAACCAAAATAAAAGTTGGAAAAAAATGCCATTTTTTATACCACAAAAAAAATTAAGTTGTAATTTATTTTATATGAACAAAGAAGTTGATGTATAAATTAAACATTGATTGTCTGTCTGATCTTTGACACAGCGTTTCAATATTGTAAAATAAATCAGTTTAGAGGAAAAAAATTATACGATTTAGGCGGCTAAGAAACTGAAATAATACAATTCTGGTGTCGTAAAACGTGAATTTTCTAGACTTACAAGAAACAAATAATAATTAAAATGCCAACACACATTTTGCGTCAGAGTCGTTAGAATTTAGATCTAAGTGTTTAATCTCGATGCGCAAATCCGTGGAATTTTTCAAGGTGGCAAATGGTATGCGCTCAATGTAAATTGTACCAGAAAAATGCGAAAACCACGCCCATTTGCTTGTAAGTACATTAATTTCTCAAACCCACAGGGAGGTAATTGACCCTCTGCCCAGCCCAGGGGTGCCCATCCCCCCCAAGTTCAATGGCGCAAATCCCCCTCCCCCCCAAAAAAAATCTCAACACTCTTTCCCTTTTTTATCTTTTTATTTTTAGCTCTTTTTTTATTTTATTTACTTTTTTTTATATTAGTTATTTATTTTTTATTTTTTAGTTCTCTTTTTTTATTTCATTTACTTCTTTTTAAATTTATTTATTTATTTATTTATTATTATTATTATTGTTACTACTACTATTGTTATTATTATTTTATTAGAAAAGTTCAGTGCTACGCCAATGAGAGACACACAAACTAAATAAATAAATGAAATGAAATGTAAACAAAATACAATAAAATAAAATTAATAATGTAAATTAAAAATAAATCAATGAATAAATTAAAAAAATCACCCTCCAAAAATTTTGGTGGCGCAACTTGCGCCATATTCCCCCCTGCGGGCACCCCTGCCCCACCCCCTAAATGGTGGGTCTGATGATGAGGCTGTAAATTTAACATGTTTACAGCATGACATGGCACATATAGTTTGCAGGTAATTCTGCATTTTACTTAATTACTTATCATACTGCAGTTCGTTTAAATACGCTACCATAAGTAAATAAGAAGAAGAATCCATATGCGCTGTTGAAAACAAAGAAAACTTACTGTTTATTTCAAAGAATACTTTTTTTAAAAAGAAATGTTTCTCAAGTACATATTTCCACTCCAAAAAAATTGCTTTTCACATTTTTTTCATTTGACAGGTTAGTTCGTCCACCTCTTCATTCTGATTAGAAATTCAAATGAAATTCCATATCTAGCTAATTTATGAACAATCATCACATTGTTATTTGTAATTATTTCTAGAGTAAAAAACTTAAAATTGCCAGTGGCATGGTCTTGTAAAGGAGCTCAAAAAATAATAAATTAAAATAATAATAATAATAAGGGATTATGAATGAATATAAGCGCGTGGGGGAGGATCATAATTAATTTCGAATATAATCACAGGATGTACATCGTTGGTAATTTATGGGTTCTTACTCCAAATTCATTTGGATGTTTTCTCTGCTGTTCATCAGGAAAATACTGATAAAATGCAAAATTCAAACCTTATATTTTTTTAATCGATTTTTATGGATGCTAGTTTCGCTGAACCCCTGAACGACCTCTGTGGAACCCTGGGGTTCCGCGGAACACAATTCAGGAATCGCTGGGTTATAGTAAATACCCCACACCCCCACACACGAGAAAAGTTATCAAAAAATTACTCCTCATAATTTCATCCAAATAGCACCTTTCTTTCCGCAAGTTGATAGAGATTTAATGACGAGCTACTGAAAAAAAAAAGAATATTTAATGTGATCCTGGAATATATGTACTAGTGTTAATTAAGGGTGAACAAGATCGAAAATGACACCGAGAAATCCCCAACTTTGTGATAAAACGCCAACTCACATCCTCCTTGCTGGCGAAAGAAAGAAGAAAAAAAAACTTCCTCTATTAAAAAAAGAAAAGAGCTTCATGAATATTAACGCGACACCTCCCCCTCTCCCACCTCACGTCAGTCGGCGGGAATTATGTCGTTGGCGGGAACGATAACTTCGCTTCCTTTCTTTTCCAAACTGTGTGATGCTGCGGAAGCTTCCGGTTTTCTTATTCATTTTATTTACTTTTTATTCCAACAACAGGTCAGTCGGAAAAATGGCCACTGCTTCCTACTTTTCATGCAACATTAATTCGATCACGAGACGATGATTTTGCTCACACAAAGATCACGTTTCGGTGATCATTTTTTTTTAAACACACACAAATCAACAAACAAGGATGTTTTTCTTCCAACTACGATTTTACAACTTTTGCATCTTACGTAAATTTGTTATTATTATAGATGCATAACATGAAATAATGTAGCATTTTTCATAAACTTTATCTTTCGTTAAATTATTCTGTGAAGAACACCTAGCTTCCAGCAGGAGCGCGCTGAGTTTTGAGGAGGAAATTTTGAATTTTGAGTACGAACTTTTGAATTTTACCGAATGATAAAATATAACCATGCGCACAACATATGTTTCAGAAAAAGATACATTAAGCAGGGGGCGGGTTTACGGTCTATTCAAGGGGGTGGCGGTTGAACCGTAAAAGCCGTATTCCTCCCTCAAACCAGTCATGTAGGGGGGGGGGGAAGGCAGGGATCCTGTATTTTAAACACTAATCGCCTCGCCCCCTATCGCCCCTCAGGAACTTATATCTCCCCCTTGAAGTGTTAAATCTCCCCTTTGGGGGCTATCACCCCCAGTGTTGGAAACCACTGTTCTAAGTCATAGAAAAAAGTATTATCATACCAGTATAGTGAATTTCATGGAAGAAAAAGGTTGGAAGACACACATAGAAATATAAAAATTATTAATGTTTAAAAACGGGGGGAGGGGCGAGCTTAGGTTCAAATCAAAAAGAGGGTAACGCTGTTCATCCTCGACTACACTAACTGTCTAAACTTAATTTAAAGCAAATTTGTGGAATGTACTTGATTGAAATTAGTAGTGATAGCTATTAATTCCTTCACTTCTATATTATTGGTTTTAGAAAATGACGATCATGGACCATGGAGGGGGCGGTCGCCCCCACCATCCCCTAGTAAATCCGCCACTGACATCAAATATTGAAAACAATTGCATTGCTGTCTTTTGCCGAATCGTCGGGCCAAATTTGCCGCATAAGGAACTTTTTGGGAGGTCGCGGTAACCTCCTATCGGAGGGCTTCAAGACACATATGGATGTGAAATACTCGTTTGAAAGTAATACTTGGCATCACGTGAACACAGCGCCGGCTCTCGTAGTTTTGCCGCCATAGGCGGCATTGACAAATCCCCCCTCCCCCCATTATTGAATAGTAATAATAATAATATAAAAAATTAAGATATTAATAAAATAAAAATAATTGTAAAGTGCTTAAATTTAAAGCGAGTTTCTAGTTAAATTCCTAACTGAGTTTTACATATCCAAGCACTGGTACACACTTCAGACTACTTTTTTTAACATTAAAATAGTGCATCTTAAGGCATTGAAACACATATTAATTGTTTCAAAAGACTTTTAAATCACTCAATTTGCCGCCTCTAAAATTAAACTGAATTTCTAGCTTGGTACACACTAAGTTATTTTTTTTAGCATTGAAGCAGTGAATCTTATGGCACTGAAACAGATATTCTTATTTTTTTAAAAAAAGTTTCAATTTCGAAATTTGCCGCCGCTAAAATCTGCAGCCCTAGGCGGTCGCCTAAATCGCCTACCCCAGGAGCCGGGCCTGCGTGAACAGTGTACGACATTTATTTTGCAGTCCGAGGACAAGAAAATATCATTTTCGGTAATTGACCTTTTCCTTACAATTACGTCTTTACTGGTTTTCTAACTAACATAAATTGCTATATTAACCGATACAAAACGGGCTGAAAATGTAAAAATTTTGAAGTTTTACTTTCGTGAAATAAAATTGTCTAGTATATCAAGACCACACGACTGTTGTGGTAAGAAAAAAATAGTCGGGGACCTCACCTTCAGGTTTGGTGGTATTCGCCAAAAGAAAATACAGTCGACTCCCGCTACAACGCGATCCGACTTACGCGAAATGGCTATAACGCGAATTTTTTCACCAGTAAAGAATTTTAGACATAACGCGAATTTCTCGTCCGCAACACGAAAACTTTCGGAAGGGAATCGCGGTCTGTAAGTATCGGCTTTGTTATTGACTAATATTTTTTTTTTTCCTTTTTCTGTGAATGGACCTTTATCCCTTTATCATCACTGAGAGCGGAAGTTCCCACACTGTACTAGTCAGATACATCGCTTAATACAAATAACTACTCCTCATTTTTCATTTTTTTCATTCTAAATGTGAAAGTTGTTGAAATATAATGACACCTAAGAGCGATGTTTCATCTTGTGAAGATCGAAACGAAAAGAGAAAGTTTCTGACAATTAAAGAAAAGCTAAAGATTATGTGCTTGAACAGCTATTAAATGCGTCGAAGGTAGCACGACAATTAGGTATCAGTGAATCGTCCATATGTACAATTAAAAGTCAAGAAAAAAGGAAATCCGTAAAATTTCACCAAAAATTATAAAAATGGAAGCTGCTCTTGTATTGTGAATCTTATGAAACCAGGAAGAGGGGTGTTGCCATGTAGAAACGTAATAAAAGAACTAGTGAAGCAACTGTATTGTGTATTTAAAAATATATAAGTAACGGTTTGATCACGCAGCATAAATCATAATCATCTTCATCTTTTTAAGATGCAAATATCATTACTGGATCTTCTGTTCAGTAAAACCATCGAGCATTTGTTTTTCTTACTACAAACTGTACGTACCGTACTGGTTTATATTATGTCTTTCTTCCCCATTGATTTTTTTTTTTTTTTTTATGTGCATCGTAGCAGTGTTTCATGTTGAATAAAACGGTTTGTTTTTTAAATACAAGTAAAATTCATGTAAGAAGCAGTAATGTATAGTTAAGAAATGGTTTTTAACTGTTTAAGGTGGTGTTTACAAGTGTCTAAAATGATTGGTTATGTTTATAAAAGTTTTTACACATACCCTTTTCCACAACGCGAAACTTCGACTTACGCGAGGGGTCTTGGAACGCATCCCTCGCGTAAGTCGGGACTTGACAGTATGGTTTGAAACCAATTTGCAGTATTTCTCAATAAAAACCGTCAAAATATTTCTGGTGAAGGCATAACCCCACCCCTCACCACCCCCCTCACTACAGCACTGTGAGAAAAATATTTGTTGAAAGTATTACCATTAAGCATCACTTGAATAATTAATGATATTTATTTATGCTTGGACAAGAAAAGGCCACATTTTTAGTAATTATTGTTTTTCCTACAATTCCGTTTTTTAACTCATGGGAAGTGCAACGTTACCGATGCTGTACGTATATGAAACAATGTAACAATTTACATTAATTTTATTTTTTCGTCAAAATTAAATTGTAAAGAATACCCAGCTTCCACACACATACAGATGTGAAGAATTTGTTAAAACTACTATTAAGTGTCACGTGAACAACTAATGATATTTACTTTGCTTTGCGTGAACAAAAAAAAAAGAGCCGAATTTTTAGTAATTGATGTACAGACTACAATGTTCAGAAAGGTAAATTTTCAGTTTCAGAGAAGACTATTAAGTATCTTTGAAAATTTGTTTGCTTTGAAATATTCTTTGGCATTTTACAGCACAATTTTCTTAATTGTATATGCATCATTATGGCATTACAGCAATGATGATGTGCATACAATTATTGGTTTCGGCTTATAACATGTTATTTATGAAGAAATAAAAGGAAATATGTTAACACACAGTTGATATGTACATGCAAAATATAATCGTGAAATGTGAGCATTACCAACAGGGACGTACGTAGAAATTTATTTCGGGAGGAGCCAAAGCCAAATATTATGAGAAATTTCCAAATTTAAGTTTAGAAATATTAAATCCTCATTCACAATGAGTGATTTTAAATTTATTTTGAGAAGGATTTAAAATAAATAAAATAATCCCTTCGACTCCCTCCTTAGAAATATTAAACCCTTATTTACAATAAGTGTTTTTAAATTTAATTTGAGAGGGGGTTCCCTCCTTGATTAACAAATTAAATTGGCATTCAAATTAATTAAAAATAACTTTGGCCCAAATTTACGTCCATTAACAGGTAAAATGAAATCATATCACGTAAGGGAGATAAAAATTCAAAATATCGTTATTCGTTACAGTATACAGAAAAATAAACATTTATGTAGCTCAATTCACCTCAGAACAACCGCAAGACATCTGATACCAGAAACAATTGTGAGATATACCACACTGTTAAAAATTCAGGAAGATTTTCTGGTAATTGTTACTGTAAAATGGCGGACTAACGCATCGCTGATTTTTACGGTAATTTATACCGGAAAAATAAGCGATCCCAGCGCCAATTGGTTGCTGTGGCCTACCGAGGAAACCGTAAAATTTTACAGTAACATTTGATTTTTACGGTAATAATTACTGGCAACATGGATGCCAGTAACAATTACCGTAAATTTTCCAGAAAATTTTTAACAGTGCACTGTTGTGTTCTGAGACGACGATATACTGTATTATTGCAATTCGTCATGATACTCGAGTTTCAGTCACTAAAACGTCATAGATAATGCATGCAAACTAGTTACTCATTTATTTCAAGAAAGAAGTAACTGATAACGTTTTTTTTTCTTTTTCAAACATTCTTTAAAAAATAAACGTAAGTTTTCTTCCCATAATGTTTACTAAACTGGGTTTAGAACATATGAAAACATTACCATTGTTTCTAAAATTGCTGCATGTTGGTTTCTCACCATTTGCAAAACTAGTGCATTCCCCTAGGGATAGGCAATTATTCTTTCCCGTAGCGCCACTATCGAAGGATATTATTGCCACTTGAGGATTCTTCACGTCTGGAGGATTCTCTAGGAGGATGCACCTGGACTCTTCCGAAGCAAGTCACTACAGGAATTTAAATTAATCGAGAATATCCACGAAAAATCGACGCTCAAGGGATCTTCAACGAACGTGCTGCATCATGTGACATATGGACACAGGCAACTTTCTACTTTTAAAAAATCCAATAAACTAATGCAATCCGTGTACTCTAAATTCCGCATTTTACAGCTTTGCAGCAAATCTGAAAAATCATAAAATGAAGGGTTTTAATGAGTACAAGTCACCGTTTCTGATAAGTACATGTAAGTATTTCTTACAATTTGTACTCTTTCTGATGATAAGTGATTAAGACCCTCTGTATTTATTTAAGTGGTCAATATCAGAGGGTGCAAGAGATGCTTTTATTGATCTCTGTACCAGACGTCGTTGTTGTAGCGAGCAAGATAAACGCTTGAATAGAGGGATTCAGTCATTCATTTAGAGTGAATTATTCTACAGATCCGTAAGTATCTACTTTGAGTCTTTCTCTAAAATAAAAATTTGGTATGCAGCCTATGACTCTATCCATTATCTAGCTTTTCAAGGCCGCCAATACAGCTTGAACAGATGATATACTTTGTTTTAATACTCAGAGTAGAATACGACTATAAGTTAAGTTTAGTTGGAAAATAACGCTGGTCCGTGTGGGTAATATCCTTCATGTTACTTTAAAGCAATACACAAAAACTTGTAAACATTTGTTCACATCACACAAAAACGAATTGTAATTTATATTGCAGTACTACATGCAGACTTCATTATACGTCGTTTGAACTAATAGTATCATGCGAAATATGATGATCTTTGTTATGCCTGAGAGTCTCTTGCCTGTTGAAAAGTAAGTTCCGTTTACTTGAATTTTGACATCACAGAACTCGTATCCCCCGAAAATCTGCGACCTGACAGTCAATTTGAGGGAGACTTTCTTGGGCCTTGACAAATTAAAGTAGTCAAATATTCATTGATAGTTACTTGGGTTGCCAGACGAAATTGGTTTCTAGACCACCAGAATATCTGATAAAAATGTCTATCGCCAAAACGTTTTGTAAACTTCTGAATTCTGCCACAAAACTTTATATTATTGTAAGTCCTCACTCCTTCTCTTCCCGACTGCGTACTCGCCAAAGGCCAAAATAAAAAGTTGTGGAGATAATGGAAGGTTAAAAGTTATCTAAATCGGAGACAAAAGTTCTTCAGTGAACCCAATACTACAGGTGACTTGCATTTCGGGCAGCCCATCGGACTCGAAAGATGTGTTAGTTGGCCTTGCCAGATCCGGTCACGTTTGCCCAAACGAATTTACTACGCGGAAGGACCTGCTGGGAGTCGAATGGTAAGATTCGGTAAGAAAATATCCTTGGCCTTTCCCACCGGAACAAAATAACTCCATTGAGGAGATTGATGGCGAATTGTGGTGAAAAACGCTGGGGAAGTTTCCATCCATTTTCGCTCCTAGTTCTCACAGATTGGAATTTAAATCGAAAATACCGTAGCCTCGGTCAGCATTTGATTAATTGATGCGGAAGTTCTATTGTTCCACTCTGGCTTTCGAAGAACTGCTTGCATCTGCTACTCCGTAAGATTCTAAGTGTCAGATTTAAAATCCTTTAAGGGCTGTCATATGATTTTTTGTTTCAAACAATTAATTCTTCGACATGATAAATAAAGTACTGTGAAATTGGAATTAAAAAAACAACGCAGGCTCGAATGAAAATGGTTTCTATGCATAGTTAATTCTATTCCAAACAGTAATACAAAGGCATAGGTGTGTGAGGTACACACCAGTTGGGATAGCTCCTTCAAAATATTTTCTTCATCTATATAGAGTTACAGTGAAAGGCCGAAATCACAGAAATATTGACGGAGCCGGTGGATATCAACATTCACGTGTCAAAGACATCTGCGAAAGTCCGAATATTTTCGATGAATCACCGATGAAAGTCAACGTCCTCCCGATCTTTCATGGTAACATATATATGAACCGAACATGAATTGGGATATGATTTTAAAGATTCATTTTAAACAATTATCAAACATATTTCTTTATCAAACATATTTCTTTTTAGAATGAGTGGCAAAAATATTTATTTTTACTCAAAATCTATGGATGCAGATATACTACAAACTACAAGACAATATCTTCTATAGATGCTTCGTCAGAAATTTGAAAACTAAGCGCCTGTGGACATTACTGGCTTTCAACTAATTTAATGAAAACAAAGATAAAAAGCATAAAATAAGAAACAGCTGATTGAAGTAGACAAAAAAGACAGAATCAATTTCATAGAATGTGTTTAGTTGATGAGTTACAACTTTTTTTTTTTTTTTTACAATTTTCTCTGTAAAAACATAAGTTGTGAAATTTGCCCGTTATAACATTTTACAAATATAGACTACAAAATTCGATGCATGAATGAGTTTTCAAAACATGTAAATGACGGTTTTTTTTTCTTTTTTTCGTTTAAATATTTCGAGTAAGAGAATGTAAATTTCATTTGCAATCAGTCTATTTAATATGAAATGAATTTAGAAAAATGTTCACTTACTCTTTATTTGATGTAAATGCAACAATATCATGAAAATGTCAGCAACTAGGTCGGACTCAAAATTTTCGTTTTTGAAATTGAAAAATCAGGTTTGATGCTATTGGCTTTAAAGCCCATTGCAATCATAAAAATGAATAAACGAAAGCATTAAAACTTTTGTTTGTTAATTTTTAGAAACAACATGCGACTCTATTCTTTTAAATTTTTTGGGAGAAATTAGAAAATGAAGAGCTAGCAGGGGAAAAATAACTTAGAATTTCTCCGGGAAATCTCTCCCAAAATACCGAATTTTTTTTATTTTTAAAGTTCCATTTTATTTTGCTGAAGACCTCGTAAGAATCGGCGTCAGGTTAACTATTTTCATTTTAAGTACAATGTTTTTGAACAAATAGCTTTTATAGCCAATGCAGCAAACTTACAGTTCTGAATTAAAAAAAAAAAAAAAAAAAAGAATGCAAAATAACAATTGGTATAACACTACCAATAATTTTACAGAAAATTTAAAAACAATGAAACCTCATAAGAAAAGCTACAAAAAAAAAAAAAAAAAAAAGAAAAAAAAAGAAAAAGAAAAAAAAAAGAAAACTGCGATGTGTCTTGTTCACATATGTAAAAACTGCAAAGATCAGATTGCAATTCTAGAAAAACTCAAAGTAGTTTCGAGTTCTAACTTTGCTTCCCTATGCAACTAATCAACAGCATTCACCAAATAATTAGATAATTAAAAAGTAAAAAATTGGAAGCACACGCTACACTGCAGATCATGACATTTACAACATACGACGGCAACCTCTGGAGCATGGAATATCTGGTTTTCATTTACCGCTACGCGAACCGGTTTAGTTATTCATGTCTTAAATGTTTCTTTATTTCTTCTTTTTTTCGTTATCTCTCGCGTGAAAACCTCCCTTCCCTTCTCTTCACGAAGAGACGATGTCCGTAGAATAAATATCCCATGCGGCCTTGTGCGCGGGAAATTTCATTTTTAACCTTCGGAAGTATATCTTCAATATTTGATTGTTTTTTTTCTCCCGCAAAGTATACCGTTTGATTTCACGAAACGATTTTAATTTTGTTTATCCATGAATTAAAAGCAATTACGTAAAGACGTTCTATTCTGACAGACACGATTTTCATTGCATTGAAAACGATTTGCATAATATTTAAGATGTAAGTTGAGGATCTTCTTAGCTATTGATTCTGTATTTATCACTCATTTTATGAGATGTACTTAAATGAGTGGTTATTGGCGTGACTATTGCTTCTTATAATCTTACAGAAACTAGAATTTAAAAAGGCGAGGCTTGATGGAATGATTTTTTTTCCGAAAAAGCTTGAACTGAAATTATTTTCTGAAGTGAAATTTTGATTTATTTTTTGCAATTTCTGTAATCGTCAAATCACGAGCTATAGATGTTACCTTTACTATTTACTGATTTTATCCGAATATGTACGACAGAAAAAACAAGAAACATAAATATTCTTGCTAAACTAAATGATGCGGCTTAGTTCCAGCAGGGTTACGGAGTCGAAGGCTTTACATTACAATCAGGGTCTGATTAAGATAAGGCGCGCAAGGCCAAATAATTCCCCCCCCCCCCCCCGTATCAAACTTTATAACTTCAGCCGTTGGCTGAAACAATTTTAGCCATAGACTAAAGTCATTTCAGTCATATGGGGGCCCTTAAATATCGGGGGCCCTAGGCCAGGGCCTAGTTGGTCTATTCAGTAATCAGGCCCTGATTACAATTTCAGGAGTCAGGGTCATTGTTGGATTTACATGTTTGGGAATAGCAAAGCATTTGGGGGGGGGGGGGGGTTTGTCTGCAACAAAACTTGGTAAAACACATTTCACACGTGCATTTTTTGGTGTCCATCGGGGCTATAGTGGCGTAGCGAAAAAATTTTCATATGGAGGTGGGGATCATGAAATTTTTCGAAATTAAAAGCCGAAAAGCACAATTTTAGGTCCTTGCATGCGTGTTTCAGATACATAATTTTGTTGTCTCATGGGGGAGGGGGGAGAATGACCCCTTATCCCTCCTCTCTTGGCTACACCATTGGTTATCTGTGATCTGGGGGAGGTGGGGGCGTAATTGCGATATGGTAAATCCGTCACTGGTCGGGCCCGGTCATTTTTCTTCCGAGTCATCAGCTCTGCCACGGCTACGAAGTCGGAGTCGGACTAATTTTACAGTAAAGAAGTCGGGGTCGGATGCTTTAAAATTCTAGGAATCGGAGTCGGAGCCTGCCATTCTCTCTTCGACCCCGCAGCCTTGATTTCTAGTCAGCATAATTCGCTACTACCAACGTTAAATTAAACTGGCAACGTCGAGCGACAAGTATGATACTGCGAAGCGACATACGTATCTTTTGCATTTCCAGCAATTGAACATAAAGATGAAAAACTTTTCCAAACGGATAAAATCTCTCACGTACATAAAATAAAAATAAATAAGTATTGTGTTTATAATGACTTTAAAAACTGATCTAGTCAATTTGGCTTCAAAACTGGGATTTTTGAAACATCATATGATTTATAAATCAATCTTTCAGTTCAAAACGGGGGAGCTAATTACTTGCTTCTGACGAGTAATTAAATTCCCCTAATATAGGAGTAACACGTAATGAATTTAGAACTTTTGACTTTGGCTGTAATTTTGTCCGTTTTTATGCATGAAAATTTAGTTGATGACTAAGAAGGGAGAAAATAATACCCTTCAAATTTTCGTTTTTTTTACTCTGAATTTATGTCTTAAAGATCAAAATTAATGAGGCTCAGACTGCTCGTATATTCTGTTTCATCCAGTAATCTGTCTTAACAAAGTGCGGATTATCGGAAGACTTGATTTAATGAGATCCGGCTCATCCAATAATTTGCATTAACAAAGAGTGGATTACGTGAATAATGAAATGTAATGAAATCTAGATTAGCGAAGAACTACTCATGGAAATAAAAGATAAAGTTGCGGATACGTTTATATTGATTGTAGTCAGGTATTCTAAAAGTACAGAGAGTACTATACAAATAGCCGCTGTAGAAACTTAAAATGACCTATCCCAAGTATGATAAGAGGTTCAAATAAACTGTGTCCAAATTGAACTCCTTTTATTTCTCTCATAAAAACTTTTAAAAATGCTTCTACATGTTCATTTGGCTAGTAAAATACTGGTATCTTATAGCTATGCGTGAATGAATAGCTTGATAGCTACTCAGTCATAGCTTCGACAGGAGATCACAACCACTACTAAAACTAGTAACACATTTAAAATAATTTTCAAAATATATGCTCAACGTGTTTTTAAATTAAAAAGTGAATTAACAAAGAAAAAATGAAGGGGAAAGAATAAAAAGTAAAATTATACAAGCGCTTTCTTTATTTGTCTTCCAATATGTAATTAAGATTACACAAGACAAATGCAGTGATAATTTCAATTACTTGGACATTTATTCTATCACAATCACTTCTCTTTTGATGATTCTAAAAGTCATTAGTTGCAATGTATATGTAGACTGTGTGAAGTGAATTTTTTCTCCCATAAATAGAAAAATTATTTTGAAAAATAATAAAAAATATCAACCCGACTAGGTAAACTATTCTCTTCAAATTAATACAAGAATATTGTTCAGCGACCAAGCGCTGTGTTGGTTTAAAAAAATCATTAATCATTTATTGGTTTTTATAATTATCAAAGAAATTATTAATTTTTGTATGATTTGTCAAACATTTGTTTCGTAGTTTTTCGATTCAGGAACTAGTTGCAGGTTTTCAAACGGTGGCAAGGAAAGTTTTTTTTTCTTCTTCTTTTAATTGTTTATTTTGTGAATACTCATGAATATAACATGCAAATTGGAGTAAAACAACTGATAATTTCATCCCTACATAGTTAATATTAATGCAACTATACTTTCGATTTATCTTCTTGAAACTGATTGATTTTCTGCAAGCTTTACTCAAACTATCTAAAGGTAAAAATACATTCCTATCCAACTTTGAAAACAGAGATGGGATTTACAGAAGCAGTTTATGATCAAACAGTTGAATGAAAATTACTACTTTTATTTTTAACTGTAAATGATACGATATTTAAATTATTACAGACATTTTAGATTTTTTTTTTTCAAGTTAGACGTGAGGTGTTAGGGTTTGCAGCAAGAGAGGAGGAAATGAACACATAAAATCAGTTGGAGGAATCAAGAGGTCATCGTGACCTTCCAAAAAATTCCTTGTTCAGAAAATTTTGTCTGATGATTCAGCAAAGTTACCATCATTCGGCAAAATTTAGAGTTTCATTGGACAAATTGAGAATTTCCGCCCACTTAAAAATGAAAGTTGCCCCTAGGAGGAAGGTAGCAAAACATATGAAACACTGCTGTAAGAGACAGTAAAGGATTCAGTATCCTTTCTACCCCAACAAGTTGAAAGAATCAAAAAAGCCCCTTCACACACACAACTTCTTTCTTGGTTATAACCTAGTAGCACATTTTCAGACTGCAGAAGACAGACGCACACAAATGGATGAGGCAAGAATACGGGATCTATTTTTAGGCGCTTCTGGAGTGAAAATCTTCCACGGCAGTGATGGCTCTCGCAGGCTTTGCCGAAGTCTAATTTAGGAATCTGAAATTTAGTATTTTTGAAGATGATGCTGGAAAAAAAAATGTTGAGGGAATCGATGGATCAGTACACTCACGTACTTACTGATGGAGAATAGTTCGAAGATTCATTTTTTTTTTTTTTTTTTGATGCAGAATGCATAGAATCTGGCAAACTTTCAAGAGACAAGATGGTCTGGAGGAATAAGGAATTATGCTGGGGTAAATTGAAAATTAAAGCAACGGATTGTAGGATTTGTAAACGAGTTGCGATGACATTCATAAAGCAGTGTGTTAATGCATACATACATACATACATACATACATACATATATATATATATATATATATATATATATATATATATATATATATATATATATATATATATTTTGATATATACAGATATACAGATATATTTTTACGCCTCTACGCCCCTATAAGATTACTTCATCAGTTTAAACTCGGAAGTACGCCACAACAACTTAGTCAGGCATATTTTCATGCTTTGTAATTTAAATAAAAATTTAGCATCATGAAGAATGAAAAAAAAAAAAAAGGCATTGGAATTTGAAAAATATCAAACAATCTAAACGCTGAAAATTTAGAATAGTAGATACACATATATCTTCTTCCCTGCAATACCATTTTATTCTAAAAAAATAAGTTTTTGTGGAATTGAAATGGTCACTAAAATTATCTTCTCTGTTTTGGGGATATTTCACTCCTCCAAAATGAATTTTACTCCTCCAAATTCTGTCAAGAAGACTAAAATGTACAACTAAAATGAATTTTTTGCAACAGTTCTTGCCATAGGACAGAAATTCCATCCTGTTTTTAATAGTTTTGATTCTTGGTTATATGAAAGGGCGATGTGAATCGATTTATCTCTCTCACTCACTCACTCACACTCAAAGAAATGCGTGGAGCCTTCTGTTTTGGTTCTCATTTAGAGTCAAGAGTCGATTAGTTATATTTGGTTTGTTGCCGCATTTGGTATACTGAAGAGCCTAAAAAGGCCATATTGTGCCAAGCTACAGTTGAAGGCCGAAACAAAACGAAAACAAGGAACAAAATTGTAGAACAGATGGAAAACTTCTAATGTTTTTGGTAAACTTGCAAAACACACATGTATTAATATTACATTTCAAAAGTATCAAAATTCTTTTTGTAAGAATAAATCCGAAAATAATTCTTCTTGAGCACGAATAAATATAAAATAAAGCAAAGGCAAAACGAATGCAAGAACTGTAAGACAAACACTACATCAAGGGCAAAAAGTTAATTTCTAAGAGGGGGGAAAAAATGGGATGAAGATTTACTCCAAAGAATTCCTTAAAACATAGCTTGGAAAAAAAAATTTCGTGTTAATATCTAGAACACATTTTTTTCAAACTTAAGATACAATCTAGCTCAAAACATCAAACAAAATTAAATATTTAAAAGAATGAATTTGGAACAAATCCGAAAGAACGTTTTACAAGAATGAATTTGAAATACGAAACCATTCACTCAATAAATTATAGGCTTCAATGACAACAACTTTAAAAACAAACATCGCAAAGAATAGCAAAAAAAATCGTGATTTTGCTCTCCAGGTAACAACCTCAGCTGTCATGAAATTAATGGAGGACCTAAGCAGGTCGTAATATCTACACATCCCCTGCCAAGAGAACCAGGTGAGTTCGGGAACACTACGCTAGGTTGGTAGGTAGAGAGATCTAGGTGGTTTACTCGCACACGCGGAAGTGTTCCCCGCATTTGGCCTACTTAACAACCACCATCATAAACGCGCCACTATTCCCCTGAGGGTGCCACAACAATGGCTTTTTATGGTTTTAGTTCCGGCAGCAAGGATCAATGAATGCCTCGAGACAATTTACTACTCGTATTGTAATATTATGTAATAAACCAGCAATCGAAGGCATTGTCCAAGCCTGCCGTCATCAATCTGCCCATAGACAATAAGGCTTCTCTGCAGATCTTCTTTTTTGGAGGCAAGCCTGCTTTCAGGAACTTTTTTGGCTATTCCAAGAAGGTATGGCACGTTGGAACAGGTGTAATGCATTCCGCTCCCTGAAAATATATGTGACACATTGAATTTTGTCCCCTACTTGCATAGGTTCGTTGCACACTAAACCAAATAGCCAATAATGTCATTGACTCTCTTGGTGCATTTAGCAAAGTTTGATATTCTGAGAAATTTATTAATTGAAGGAAGGATTTATAGAGGACATTTTTTTGCGCAATAATTTCTTCAATTTGATAAAAGAACAAGCATCTTTAAAAAAAAAATAAAAAAAAAACACTAAGATATTGCCATACTTAAAATACAATTTTTACTGATTGAAAAATCATCAGTAGAATAACTATAAACCAGGACTGGAAGTCAGAGAAAAAATGACCGACTCCCACTCCTGGAATTTCAAAGCCTTCGACTCCTTTACCCTAAAATCAGTGACGAATTCACAGCCCTGTCAACCTGTCATAAACTTAGGTTGTTTTTCAATCATACTATTTGTGTCGGTAGCTCTTTTTTTTTTTTGAACCTACAGTTTACTTTCATAATACTAATCAACCATATCAGTACGTTGGTTAGCTTTTCATACAGCTACCTATTTATAAATTTGAACTATTTGGAGCAAATTACAGTTTTGGCAGATTTACGAGAAGAAAAATGTAACATTTCTCGCCAGGAGTAGAAATTGTAATTTCTATTTTTGCTTCATTCTAAAGACAACATCATTTGAAAATTTAGCTAAATTTAATGCATTTTACATTGCTTCATTAACCCTCTTTTTTATATAACTTTTCTCCCGCAGTTTTTACCTCACGGTGGTCATTACTATTTTTTTTAACTACTTTGTTGAAGGATTTCTCGCTTAAATTGATAATATACAACATACTATACAATTCTATGTGTCTCATTCGTGATTATAAAAGCAAACTATATCCGTCCAAAGATCCATTTTTATGTAAATTCAGTAGCAAGTGTTTAACTAAAAATATATGACCGTGAGATATGAAAATAAATTATAAAAATTTTAAGAGTTTGCACATATTACAAAAAGGCGGATGTCCTGAAAGTACTAGAAATCAACTGCTTTGGTTTGATTCCCGCCAACAACGCCAAAGAAAAGCATTACAATTTGTTATAACGTTATTAAATTTGAATAATAATTCTGAAATTAAAAACAAATATCACGCAAATAACTTTATAAGTAGTATTCAAAAGTTTTGCGCATTGTGAGTGCTTCGTTAATACGTTTTTATAATTTCAGGACAATCTGCACACTTACGCCAGATACAATGGCTCCCAAAAGTTCGTACACTTTGAAATTTTTTAGTATAACCAAAATAACGCTAAACTGAATTCGAATATGAAGTCCAATATTTTTTCACATCATTCCTATGTCATTCTAAATAAAAACCTGTAGTTTTTTTTCTAAATATTGACGGATCTTCATTTTAAATTAGCGCAAAAAACGAAGACAGAGAAATAATACGCCACAAAAGTCATCGTATACTCAAATATTTTCGGATAAATTCATGATTAAAATTATCATATGTCGTTTTTTATTATTTTTGCATTGTGTTGACCCTTAAAGGACATAATTTTTTGTGTATTTATTCCTTAAAGTTCAAATTTTTCCCCACAGTAGCGGTAAATTGGTTTGAAATGTCTCTAAACTAGTTAATTTATTCCATTCTGTAGTAAAGTGCTTGATAAAGTGCTTAAAAGAAAGGAATCGGACCGAAAACAAGGTTAGAAAAGGTAAACCGGCAAAGTTGACAAAGCGTGATCGGAGATTTACAGTTAAAAAAATTATGAAAAATACACATTTGAGTGCTGTAAAATTTTCTGCAGAGTTAAATGAAAATTTTTACATTTAATTTTTAACTAAAATTATTCGCCAAGTTCTCTGATTAGCTGGATTAAGGGGGACCTCTTCCGCAGAAATTTTCTTGGCCTTGCGAAAAAAAGAAAGTTTACGCTTTTCGTCACAAAATCAATGATAAATAAGCTCAAAAAGTTTTGGAATTACATCTTACTTATAAATAAAAATGAATTTAATATTTTTGGTTAAATTGTTGCATAATTGTAAATAGAAGAAAAAATTTGGAACTTAATCTTAAGAACTTAGTTGGACCAGTTAATCAGGACGGTAAAGGTGTTCTTGTGCGAGGGTGCATATCAGCATCAGGACTTGGTAGTTGGGAATTTTTCGATGAAATAATGAATCATGCTGTTCATTTAAATATTCTAAAAACTAATTTTAAACTCTTAAACCAAAATTTGGTTATCGGAAACAACTTTGTTTTTTATCAAGATAACGATAAGAAGCACACGGTTTTCAACGTTTGCGTCTAGTGCCTCGAAAATTGTCCTAAAAGTTAGAAAATACCCCTTCAATCTCCAGATTTGAACTTAATGCAACATATTTAGAGATATTTGGCCGCTAGATTAAGAAAATACGGCTTTGAAACGAAAATAGAGCTAGAAACAGTAAGACTCGAAGTGTGGTTTAAAACTTACTCAGAAATTACGCAAAAAAAGAAAGAAAAAAGGAATAAGATCTATTCCCGGACGTTTGAAAGGTGTTGTTCATACTGCATGATACTCTGCTAAATAATACCTAAATAAAAAATTACATTATTCAATAATATATAGACATTTTTTAAAGTGTACAAAGACTTTTGTGAGATAAAAATTCCGGCACTTTTTTGGTTTTTGATTTTTAAAAAATTAAGTTTTAATATTTTTCAAAAAAATTTCATGTTGTTTCGTTGAAAATTGATCATGGATCTCATAATTAAATACCCATTCCGAAACATTAATCCTAACCAATGGATAGGGTCATATTTCATTGAAAGTCGTAGGGGTACGAACACTTTTTAGGAGCTACTGTAGCTCTATCTTACGCTGTCAAATTACGCATGGGGAAAAAGGGGGAATTACCAGTTAAACGAAAGCTTTTTTTATTTCCTTTTACAAAAAAGGAAGTATTGTATTCGCGAAAAAAATTTCACTCAAAAATCGGCCTTCATTTCCATTTTGCACACCCCCGAATGAATGTTGAGTTTATTTTCAACCCGACCACACGTGGATATATGCCTAGGAACGTACAGACACCCGAAATATCCATTTTGACGGTCCCCGAGTTAATTACAGCGAGTTTTCTCGTAACGTCTGTGTGTACGTATGTATGTGCGTATGTATGTCGCATAACTCAAGAACGGAATGTCCTAGAAAGTTTTAATTTAGTACGTAGACTCCTAGTGGGGTCTAGTTGTGCACCTCCCCTTTTGGATGCAATCGGGTGTTTCTAAAGGGGTCTTTTGCCCCATTTGGGGGAAAATCAATGTTAATTTCGATGTAAATTCAAGTAGTGTTATTATTTGGCGGGCATTTGGCAATATATCGCCAGTTCTTTGGTCGGCAAATTTTGTCGCCATTTTGGCGACAAATTTGGAGATTTTTTTAAAAATCTGTTTTAATTTGGCCTTTGTTGGTGATATTTAGAAAGTAAATTATTGAATCACATTAAAACTGCCAGTAATGGAGAAATGACATTAAATTGGAGTAAAAGGAAGTCATGTGATGCACACATCAGCTCGTTTATACATAGAGCAATAGTAGCTTAGACGCAAAATAAACTCACAAGAGTGTGAAGTTTCGCTCAATATATATAAATATAAAATTATGCGTGAAACAACACCTGCTCAGTTAAAATAAAGAGCTCCCAGTCAATATATTTAGATAGCTGCTTTTACATACACTCTCCAGGAATAAAATGGCGTTATCAAAGGGAGAACAAAATCAAATGGCGTGAAGTTCCTAGTTAAACATGATCTCAAGGAAAATTTTAGACTACCTACAATGAAAGATTTCGTTAATTTTAGTACATTAAATCTTAAAAGAAATGGAATATGAAAATAAAGGAAGAAGGAATTTTTGGAATTATGAGCAAAAGCTACATATTTATGAACAAGAATAACTTAACATCACTGGCATTTAATTCGAAGATTACAGACGTAGACATAAAACCGCCATTTTGAGTCCCCAAAAGAAAACTCTATTTTCTAACTAATCGTCATTTGATACGTTAGAGACAGTTATTTATTTACGGAAACGTTTGAAACGTAATCATGGTTGGAGCGTGACTTTATTGAAACAGATGAGGGAGTTACGAAATTTTACTGGAGTGAATTTCGCTCATAAAAACAATATTAATTTTTAAAGAAGACGCACTTGTTTTATTTTTACTACTAGTGGTACCCGTACGGCTTTGCCCGTAATAGAAAAATTAAAAGGTCTTTTGGTTCGCCTGTATATTTACAAACAATGTATGGTGAATATTCTCGCCAGTTGGCTTGTACCCATGTTACGGTTCCACGTTATGATAATTTCGTAATTTACTCGTCCATCTTATGATAATTTTGTTCTTAAAATTGGAATAGAAAAAGAACCACATCGAATGCACCTCGAAAAATCGCTTCGAGGTGCACACCCCCATGCTATAAACTAACTTTGTGCCAAATTTCATGAAAATCGGCCGAACGGTCAAGGCCCTATGCGCGTCACAGAGATCCAAACATCCTACAGACATCCAGACATCCTCCGGACATCCAGACAGAGAGACTTTCAGCTTTTTTATTAGTAAAGATTAATTAAAAAGGCTAAGAAAAGAAAAGGAGGAGGAAAAACACACAGTTTTTTTCCCCCACACACACATTTAATTTTGTTTTGATTTTAAAGGATTCATTTTAAATAACACATAAACGCCTCACCTAATTCTTATTAATTATGAGGATTTAATCATCTCAAATTAAATTTTAAAATAATTAAAATGATTATTTTAAAATGTGTCCCGATAATTTATATGACTTTAATTCACAATCTGTAGTAAGCCCTCACTTCGATTACTGACATTTTGCGTTATTTGCAATAATTTTATGAGCATTTTATGTAAATAAAATGCATGCAACAGAACATAATTACTCCATTCCTTTTTCTTTTTCAACCCCCGACACATAAAGGAAGGTGGTTACAAGTTTGACGTGTCTGTGTGGTGTATCTGTCTGTGGCACAAAAGCGCCTAAACGGATGGACCGATTTTGAAAAACTTTTTTTTTTGTTCGAAAGGAGAGTTGATCGAGAGTGTTCGTAGCTAGATTGCGTCTTCGGATGACCCTAATTAACGAAAGATATTAATTAAAAACCTCTAAAAGATAAAGAAGCGTGAAAATTGCTTCTACATTTGAACGAAGCCATTGCCTGTTTGGTGACATTTTTAACCCCCGACACACAAAGAAAGGAGGTTATAAGTCTGAAGTGTCTGTGTATCTGTGTGTCTGTGTATCTGTGTATCTCTGTATCTGCGTGTCTGTCTGTGGCACTCTCTAGCGTCTAAACGGATGGACCGATTTTGAAAAAAAAAAGTTTGTTCGAAAGGAGAGTTGATCGAGAGTGTTCTTAGCTAGGTTGCATCTTTGGATGACATTAATTAACGAAGATATTAATTAAAAACCTCTGAAAGGTTTTTCACGATTTTTGCAGTGGAAATATATTTGAATTTTTTTTTAATTTGGCATCAAAACAAAGTTTTTTTTTTTTTTTTTTTTTTTTCTGCGTCTGATAGAATGTGCTTGGAACTTCCATGCTATATAGGATTCGAGTTATAACGCTTTTTAAAGCAGATTTTAAATACGGCTTGCCTGTATTCAGCGATTAGAAACCGAATTCATTTGTTGGCCGACAAGTAAATTAAAAGAATTATCTAAATTTTTTATCTGTTGTCAGTTTCTATTTGTTAACAAAAAAAAAAAAATACTTGTAATTGATTTTAATAGTATAAGGCTTTTAAAAGATTTTCAATTTTCCCTTTTGATTCTACATTTGCGACCCAGTCGGGGGTTTTTAAAACTTTTAATTTTAGTTACTTGTCTCTTGTTTCCAATTTCATGACATTATAAAATAGTTAATTTTTAAAACTTCGATGGACATGAAATTTAAGTTCATTCGCTTCCCGAATAATTTTACCTTAGTAAAGAAACATTTATGTAACCAAAAGCATAAAAAGGAATCTAATTTAAATCTTTTAAAATCTTAGTTAAAAAACTGTTACACTTATTTTAAAGAATAATTTAAGGCATTCAAAAATAGTTTGATTTTTTTTCTTTTAACGTAATCTCAGAACTTCACTTTTAAAATCCAGTTTGAATCATTTACTAAGTATACTTTGTACTAAAATACGCATAATAATTATATATGTGGGTAATTACACTAAAGTCATTGACTATTTTATTCTTGACACTTAAATTCATTTGATTAAGTACAATTTTCTTTTTAATGCTCAACAGCAGAAAAATATCGAGGAAAAACAAGCTATAAGATAAAAGACTTGTTATCTCTCTGAACTACGGTTCTAGTCTAGCTCTCTACGAACTAATTTAAATCTCGCGAAAGACTAAAAGTTATGTTTAAAATCATTAAATTGTAAATAATTTCAGAACATAAACTTATCTATATCCGTTAAACATGATATTAGTGTATACAAGCAACGAAGGACAAATATCTTCGGATATCAAGTGACGAGATACAATCGATAAAGGCAATGCAAAGAAATCGAAAAAGCAATCAAAGAAAGTGTAGAAAACTCCAGACAAGCGAGCAGAGAAAAACATCGTTCATCCAGCTAGTATTTAATCAGCTGTAAACGTCACACTTTCACTACCAATCAGAAGGCGGGATTAAACGTGTAGTACTACTGGAGACAGTTTGCATAAGGAAAACCGCAGATAATACTAGTTACGATGACGAAAATTCATAAATTGAGTCAGAAGGAGCATTAGAATACAGGGCTGCAGAGTCGGAGCGAAGATGCCGAACTCCGGCTCCAATTCCGACTCTTTTACCCCAAAATCAGTCTGACTCCGACTCCGCAAACACTGGCAGAATGGCGAACTTAAAGGAAAAATGAACGACCCTTGGAATTTTAAGCCTTCGACTCCCGACTCTTAACTCCTTTACTCCAAAAACAGTTCGACTCTGACTCCGACTCCGCAGTCCTGTTGAAATTTCGATTTGATCTGAAATTCGAAGCACATACGAATAGTAATATCTATTTGCTTCACTTTAAAGACGGATTAATTATTTGCAACGTTAATTTTTCAGTACTAATCACGAGTTATTGGACAGGCATAACTTTGGAAATAAAAATAGATTTAATTTTAATTTTTGTGTTTAAGAATGTTTTTAGAAAACTGCTCTTCATTGAAAGATTCTCAGACATAAAATAAAATAAATCAACGATACTTACCACAAAAAAAAAAAAAAAAAAAAAAAAAAAAACGATTCCATTAGTAAATTTATTATAATTATTTCCAAGTAAATTTAACACAGTACATTTTTGTGAGACAAGCTAAATGTATTCGTATTAGGGAACTCCTTAAAAGTGTGTTATATATTTTTTGCCGCAACTTCCTCTGAATTTTACTTATTTATTTTTTTATATTGTCGTCAACGATGAACGAGTACCAAACTGGCGATAATTTCACCCACGTAGAAGGTGGGAACATAATTGTTAAGTCGTCCTGTTAAACTTGTAGCTGCCCCTTTTCTACAACCTTCTCTCTCTCTCTCTCTCGCGGCACCACCTACTATAACTAACCTCTAACCATTTAAGTAAATTACCAAACCTACAGTTTGAAACAAAACGTAAAACTGGGGAAAAAAAGTTTCTTCTTTGACAAAAAGATCAAAACACTGAAACAACGACAACTAAAGGCAATTCATTAATTTTCATTTTTAATGAGTTCAATAAATGCATTCTGATAGTTTCTACAACAGGTTTGGGAACAACATTATCTACAACTAACCTCCAATCATTTAAGTATACTACCAAACCTATAGTTTGAAAAAAAACGTAAAACTGGGGAAGAAAACATTTCTTCTTTCACAAAAAAATCAAAACACTTAAACAACGACAACTAACGGCAATTCATTAATTTTCATTTTTAATGAGTTCAATAAATTGATTCTGATAGTTTCTGCAACAGGTTTAGGAACAGCGTTATCTTTAGCAATTAGCTCATCGCTTTTAGTGACCCATGACTTTTCGGATCGATTTATTTCCCTCTGAAGACATAGAAGATACTCACAAAAACATGCTAATTAACAGTTGTTGCAAAGTCAGTAAAAGTGAGCACAAATTTCCAATTTTTTTAACTCCGAAGTTCATAACATTGATAAAAGTGTTCCTTGTTAACCCTGAATGTGCTGACCCAGGCACGTGTCCTCTAACCTTTTGTAGCCCTGACACATGCTTGCTATTTTATTGTTCTTTATGCGTTTATTACATTTATTTCCAAACACATAACATGTGTGTAGCATATTACTTTCAAACTTCAAATAACTGCTTGGTCAAAAAAAGAAAAAAAAAAAAAAAACATGCATAAATTTGAAAAAAAAAAATTGACCTTAGAAAAAATTTGTTCTAATTAATTAGTTTTAATATTATATCATGTAATAAATGCCAATGTACGAAATCAAGTAATTTTCTTTTTGATTCTGAATCATGAAAAATAAATCAACAGTGTTTTAAAAACTCAAAGCCAAAGAGGTTGATATGAAAAAATAAAGACTTAGGTTTTATTTCATTTTGTAAAATTGAAGAAACCGGCAGTAATAAACAAAAATTAAACTTTAATGGAAAATCCAGCATCAATTTTGCTTTTGGAAAAAACATAAATATATCCAATTTAATTTGATATCTCAAGATGAAAAAGGTTGAAATTACTTCTTAAAAGAATGTTAAAAACGAACGATCGGATCCGTCTTTTTAAAATAGTATAACATCTATTCATAATTTTAATAAATTTTCAAAGATAAACGTTGAAATTTCTCCTCCAAAAATTAATAGAAAAACCAAAAAAATCTACTATGAAAAACATATATACTTTTCAATTTAAATTTTTTAAAAGATAAAGGGTGAAATTGCTTCTGAATAAATTATGAGTTATCATTTTATTTTCCAGCCAACACCCTCTATAGCATCACCGTCGACAGGCTCCTCACGATACTGCTCCTATAGCGAAAACCATCTCCAGGTTGCGTCAATATCCTACACTTACACGCATACATACACGCACGTACGCACACACATACACACACATACGCCTACACACATACACAAACACACACACATACTCAAACACATACACACACGCATACATACAGACACACACCTACACATACATACAGACACCTACACATACACACGCAACTACCCACAACACTCATCACACTCATGCCTACACACAACTACCCACACACTCATGCCTGCACATAGACACAAACACATATGCCTACACACACATACACATTCCCCACCACACACAAACACTCATACACACAACTACCCACACACTCATACCTACACACAGACACAAACACACATGCCTGCACACACATACACATACAAACACACATACCCCCACACACACATAAACACACATGCCTACATACACACACACAATCGTGATTGCGAAAAACATAATTTGAATTCAAGAGGTCAAAATTCAAATTAATTTTTTTTTTTTTTGTCATCTCTTGTTAGACAAGCTTAAAGTGTAATTTAAACTACAGCGTTTTCTGAATGCCTTTTATAGGTAACTTCAGAAATAATACAAATAACTTCGGCCGCAAACGTAAATGGAGCTTTAAGTTTAAAAAAAAAAAAAAAAAAAAAAAAAAAAAAAAAAAAAAAAAAAACAGTAAAATTTGTTTTTGAGAAGTTGAGCTACTAAAGGATAATCCTAAACGTATGATCAAGAAAAAAGAAATAACTTTTTCACTTAAAATTTAAACATAAATATTTTTCCTATAGAACATATTACTGCAATAATTTGATGCACATTTCATTTCCAACACAAAATGTTCTGTTTTATCAGTTCTTTTATGATTACCTTTGAGAAAGTTAAGATGGCAAATTGTAGCGCAGTATTTCTTTTTAAATGCTAAAAAAAAAGATTGTAAGAGTTAAAATTAAACTAATTACCAAAAATAATAAATTAGAGAACGGAAGGGAGAAATAGAGTTAATAGCAGTTAATTAGGTACATTTACATTTATTTGTAGGGACTAATTTGCACAACTCGTATGTTATTTGGCTCGATAGGATGAATTCTACAATGCGAAAGACGTAACGATTCCGCTGAGTGAAATAGTAGCGAGGAAGACACATTAGTTAGAGAAATATGTTTGTACAGTCGGCAAAACATTATTGAACATTTGGCGACCAATATAGCTTTGGAACTTCTTGATCGGAATTTACACGAAAAAGTTGTTTCCTTTTTAAAAACATTTAGAATGTCCAAAACTATCCTACGGTCTTCAGAATAAATCACTTTTCTGTCCTCGGACATAGTGAAAAAAAAAAAAAAATAATAATAATTTGAATTCTGACATTTGGAATTTAAATTATGTATTTCGCAATCATGAGCTGCGACAGGGCTTTACTCATTGGAGTTATTGTTTCTAGAAACGGCTCCTGTCTCCCCAAGCTTGCTCCTCCTCCAGGGCGGTTACATGTGTATAGTTGTGTGCGTGTGTATGCGTAGGCGCGCGTGCATGCATGTGTCGGCTCGTGTGTGTGCGGAGATCTGTGTGTATGCACGTAGGTATGCGTGTATATGTGAGTGTGTATGTGTGTGAGCATGTGTGTGTACTGGACCAGGAAAAGCGGATTCCGCGGCGCCTGCACAGGCCGGTGGGCGGTGGTGCTGCTGGTCCAAGCTGAAAAAGGAACCACAACGCCAAGGATGGTCAAGTGAGAACAATAAGCAATCGTGATTGCTCAAAAAAAAAAAAAAAAAACTCTATTATTCGAAAATACAAAAAGAACTCAAAAATGAATGAAAAAATCTCGGAATTTTACCGAATGAAAAAATACGAGCGTGCTTGCATATCCGAATCTAATGAGAATAGACACTAGGCATCATTGTAAAAATTCCGGAGTTAGTGTCCGAGCCGGAGTCCGAAATTTTTCCTTTGACTCTGCAGCCCTGGTTAAAACGATGGTCAAAAACAATCCAGCTCTTTTTTCAACGTGCAAATCCGTCAAGATTTAAAAACCGTAAAGTTTCACGAATCTGTTTTTTCTTTTAGATAGAAAAAAAATGGGACAGAGAAAACATTCGTATATAAAAAACAACACTTTTTTAAATCTTTGAACCCTTAAAAAATAAAATAAATAAAGTTTGTGAAGCAACACTCGCAAAAGGCTATGCAAATATAGATAGTCCATCATTACATTCTTTTTAAAACCATCCCATCTTGAGATAAAATTCATTACCCACATATCTGAATCTCGAGCTCAACCAGTTCGTCTCAATAACAACATGACCTCCGAGCGATGACATAATAAGGCGAAACAACCTATCCACGGGGATCTTCGCTTGTGTCCTCATTTCATCTGTTTCTACAGAGGGCAATACTCAAGATAAATATTTACCGTCTCTCTCGGAATCGGAGGATGATAATGGGTCGTTTACACCGGCTTAAATGGGACAGAGGATGCGACCACACTCCCTTTCCTACATTTCGCTAAAAACCTAGAATTCTTGAACTTGGCATCTGTCGAGCACTTCTGTTTTCCGAGCGCTTTTAGGTCGCCTGTAGCTTTTACTGCAGCTCGTGCGGTGCGGCCTCGTTTGATTTTTTTTTTTTTTTTTTTCAGAGAGAAACTATATAGGATGGCTAGTTGCGTTGCAAGGTCTGCCTCGAAAATAAAAGTTGTGTCATGTTCAACAATCAGACTTAAATACAAAAAAAAAAAAAAAAAAAATCCCGTCAACAGGCGCAACATTTCGTTTCACGGATTATCTGGTAAGAAACTCCCATATGTAAATTCCTGAGCAACAAAGAGCCTTTGTGCCAAATCTGGCAAAGGTTCGACATAAACTGGATTTGTAAAAGAAACATACACCCCCGCCCAATACACACATGAGCCATTTATATATATTATACATGAACGAAAATTTACTTGGCGAAGAAGAAGAAATTGGTCCAATATATATCTACGAGTATATATATATATATATATATATATATATATATATATATATATATATATATATATATATATTTATATATATATATATATATATATATATATATATATATATATATATATATATATATATATATATATACAGTCGAATCTCGATAGCTCGAACATTCTTTTACCTCAAAGTTTCCTTCGGGTTCCAAACTCTAGAGACTGTTGTGAAAACTTCCTATAACTCGAACGTTTTCGCCGGCCGGTCCCTTGGGACTTCGAGTAGTCGAGATTCGACTGTACGTATGTAAGTATCTTATTTATTCAGAGATTTATTCATACAAAGGCAGCAGTAAATAAAGGAATGCGGATACCTAAATAATATGGCATACAGTAACCAAAAAAAAAAAAGACAACAAAGAGCAAAAAATTATAAAAACACATTTTTCTCAATGAAACTAAAAACAAGAAAATGCATTGCTGCTGGCTCTGTTTAATTTGGCAACCGATAAAAGAATACCCCGCTTGTAGATACAATGTTGAAGTTCCTCGCTGAATAGAGCAATTTAACCGAATTAATAAACACAGGAATAAATATTGATTTAGAGTTACATTAAAAAAAAATGATTTACTCAATTATTTACTCATTTTTGTGGCTATGAATAAACAGCTCACAATGATAAATATTTCTCAAAAATAAATGTTGTAAAAATCAAAAGCAAGATACTGATTTAATATATGTACTGGATTACATTTACTAATTTTTTATACATAAGTATATATTTTAACTTTCAGTAGCATTATCTCTCGTTCTTCATTAAACCTACTTTATTTTCATTATTATAGCTAACAGTAATTATTTACTTTGAGCATTTATCGTAACAGTTAGAATGAAAGAAAATTTTGTTCAAAGGTAACGTCAGTAGATAAATCATTTAATACAAAAAAATTGTCTGCAAGAATAAAATTAATTTGCTTTCTTTACACTTATCAGTTATTGTCAGAAATTCGTCAGGAGAAAATATTTGATACTTTGACAATTCAAAAAAAAATTTAAATTTTTTTGTATAAAGACTCTGCAAAATAGCACGCCCTAATTTCTTCGAAAAAATTTAAATTAACATTGCATTTTATAATAACACTCAGACGGCTTTTTATAATTAACAATGATGAATCACTATGCATATTTCAATGAGATGGATGTCAAAATCACGACGTTATTTTCTGTATACACAGAAAAAGAAGTTATCTATAAAAATGAATGAAGATCTCTAACAGTATCCCGACATTAAAAAAGAAAAACATCTAGGTCAAAAATTTCTTGATAGAAATTTTCAGGTATGAATAGCTCGAGAAAAAGATATCGCAAAAATGTCCCTTTCATTATTTTCATATTTCTTAGGAAATGACTACTGAATGAGTAACTGAAATAAGAACCAATAAAGCTAACCAAACAAATTATGTTTCAAAACCGAAACATTTATTTCAGTTTAAGTTCTTTTAAAATTAAACATATTTATTTATTTATTTATTTATTTATTTATTTATTTATTATAATTTTATTAGAAAAGTTCTGAGCTACGCCAATGACATACACACTTACACATACTAAATAAATAAATGAAATAAAATATAAACAATAAAATAAAATAAATAATTTAAATTAAAAATAAATCAATAAATAAACTTAAATAAATAAATTTTAAAAAATTATCCCCCTCCCCCACCACCCAAAAAAATTATGATGGCGAAACTTGCGCCATAATCCCCCCCCCCTCCCCTGTGGGCACTCCTGCATTTAGTAATGTATTCAATTCGTAAATACAAGATAACCTCGCTAATCTGGACTAACTGGGACCAAAAGTCATCCGTATAATCGGAAACCGGGATAATAAATGTAATATGGCTATCAAGCAAAACAAAACCTTAAAAAATAAAATTCGCCGATTGAAAAAAAAAACTGCGATCATAGTATAAAAATATAATTTTCATGAAAAAAAAAAATTATGTCTTAACTTTGATCCGTATTATCCAGAGATCCAGATAAATGAAAGTCTACTGCACATCGTAAAGATGAAAAAAAGTCTTTTTGACACGAAATAAAAATTTACTTCCAGAAAACAGTAACCGAAAACGTACATTTGTTTACAAACGTGTCTCAACTGTAGCATATGTATAGTATAGCTTAATTTTCAACATTACATTCATTGCCTCTAATGATGAAGTCAAGATGCAATAGTGTAAAAAAAAAATTATACACGAATGCATGGAATAATGCTCTCGAAAAAAGAGGTAAATAAATTTGATGAAAAAAAGAAAAATATGCCACAGAAAAAACAATCAAATTTTATTTTAAAAAAAAATGCATTTCATATTTAAAACCCTATTTCACTTTTCTATTTTTTTTTTTTTTTTTTTTTGAATGTAATTAAATTAGCGTTTGAGTACGCAAAAATGTTGCAACTACACTTTACGATTAAAAACTTCAGCACTATAAAATTACTAGCCATCAAATATTATACCTTGTAAAATAAATATTGCTTATTTAAACGAATTGCCAACTTGAATTTTCGGCCAAAATTTATTTATTATTAATTCACCTTAAAGTAAGGAAAATTTAAAAAAATGTCAATAACAACATTTTAATAGTTGTATTTCTAAATTATTAATCTAAAAATTAACATAAGTTAAATAAGTAGTTGAAATATCATGTCTCTCATATAGTGTTATAAATAAAATTTAAAAAAGATAACTAAAAATTGAAATTAATAAATTTAAAGTAACGTATGTATTGCATAACCAAAGTAACAATTGAACTGATTTAACAATGGGGGGGGGGGGGGGCTGAACAACATGAGGCAAAAATTTTACAGTTGTTCAAAATCCGTCGTAATTTTGAGACATAATGAAAATCCATAAAAAAAAGTGAAGAGGTAGGTAAAAAATATCTAAACTGAAAGACCTAGCTAAATTATTAATAACTAACAATTTGCAAAAAGTTTTTGAATAACCAAAGCATAAGAAGCAATTGAATTGATTTCTGAAAAATGTAAAAAAAAAAAAGGAACACCATCAACCAAAAATTTAACATTTGCTCAATATCCGTTGCAATTTTGAGACAACACGAAAATCCGTCAGAAAACTGGAGAATGACAGGAAAAAAATTCTCCAAAATCTAAGGCCAAGGTTTCTACAGACATCGCATAACACGAAATAAAAGCGGGTTAAAGCTAAGCCTATTCACACTCACAAACAAAAACGTAGTAATAAGGAAAAGATAAAAAGAAAGAAAAAAAAGTAGGTCTCTGAGCCAAGAATGAAGAGCTCGGTCAATCACACGGAAGCGGAAGTAAGACTGTGGCACAATTCCATATCTCTAGTCCAAATCCTTTTCCGGGTTAACACCGTTACGATGGAGTGACGTCATGGATCTCTTTCTACTACCTGTACATAACGGTGATGACGTGTGAGCTATCTTTTTTCGCCCTCTCCTAAATGGCTGGATGGGTAACACATGAGCAGGCGAGCTCTTCCGATTCGAAGTTTGAAGGATTTTTTTTTTTTTTTTTGCACTTTACGAAGAACAAATATTTAAATTGCAATTATTTCCTTTGAAGAGAGAACGATTGGGTCTCCATTCCGAAATTGGAACCGAGATGTCTTTTTCGCTATGCGTTAAGAGGAAAGTGAAAAAAATAAAATAAATAAAATAGTTTTTATTATTTATTCAAACTTTGAATGCTGGAACAAAAAAAGGCTAAAAAAAAATTTTAAAAAGGAGAGGGAAGGGAGCAAAATTGTATTGAAAATGCTAACTTTTTTTTAAAAATCATTTTTAATCTCGAAACATTTGGCACAATTCTTTCTGCAAAAAAAGAAAACATGAAATTACTTTGTGCAAAATATTTTAATTTAAAAATAACGTTAATTTCGCTAGCTTAAATATCATCAGTGCTCGTAAATATAAAATAAATTACACATTACGCTAAATTTGCTTTTAAGAAACATATTTTTCTCATTTTTAATTTAAGGATACATCTTTAATACAGATTTTGAATTTAACGTACAAATTAGAACCGTGAAGTCTTTTTTTGCTATACGATAAAAGGAAAGTGAGAAAAAAAAATAATTTTTATGATTTTTTCTTACTTTGAACGTTGGAATAATCATAGGTTAAAAAATTTTAACAAAAAGAAGGGGGGGAAATGGGGGACAAAATTGTATTAAAGATGTTAATGAAAATATTTTTAAAAACATTTTTTATTTCGAAGCATTTGGCACAGTTTTTTCTGTTATAAAACGTAAAATTATTTTTTGAAAAATATCTTAGTTTAAAAATAAATGTTTACAACATTTTGCTAGCTTAAATATCATCTGCATTCGTAAATCTAAAGTAAATTACACACGATATTAAATTTGATTTTAAGAACTATATTTTACATTTTAAATTAAAGGCTACATCTTAAATACAGATTTTGAAAAGCAAACTTTAGTTTAGTATAATTATGCTGCTATCAATCAAGTGCAAAATTTTAAGGAGATTTTGATAAAGCTGTGTTAAGTTCGATAGTTAGTAGCACAGAACATACTTAAATTGAAAGCTGAAATGCATCAAATGTTGAAAATGCTGCAGACTTATCTTTTTTTTTTTTTTTACTTTTTAAGCTAAGAAATTAGTTTTTTTTTTTTTTTCAAGTTCATTGATCTGGTTCTCAATTTGATTATAAAAATATTTTATTACGTAAAAGCTCAAAATACTCCACGATAACAGATACTACTGCAAAATGTTTTGCGTTAGGTATGTTCGTGCCGAAGAGTGAGGGAAAAAAACTGCTAATCAAAATAGTTCCTCCATTGCGCCTGTAAAACAGTTTTTTTTTCTACGAACCTGAAAAACGACGGGAAAAAATTACAGTGAATTATTTTCTCACTATAGAGTGATTGCGTTACAAGCGAAATTATTTTAAGTGAGATTTTATGAGTAAGTGCTTTCTTCCCCTCTTAATTTCAATAAAGGTTCCATCGTATTGAGATATGTAACTTCATCAAGAGAATAGATTCAAATTCAGAAAATCTTATTTTCGATGCTATTTCAAGTCTAAGAGTCTGTCCAATACTTTAGGATACATTTTTCGATACATGTTATTTAGTAGTGCTAGAAACGAGCAATGATGTTTCTTTAAAAATATATATATATTCAAATTTATGAAAAAAAAAAAAAAAAACAACTGCAACTGTGGAGCTTTTTTTACAGTATTTGGCCATGAAATGCCCCCCCCCCAAACATTAAAGATACAGATGACGATGTTTTAACTCGCTTTTGTACTTGTACCCAGTGAAAAAATATAAACATTACAAGATTTTGCATTACGTACGAGATATTTCACAGCCAATTACTGTGGAGTGATTATGAATTTAAATATTTTTTTTTTAAATAATGTCGTATTGTGTCAAATAATATCAACACATCTGATCAGAATTGAAATATTTAGGAATCATTCAAAACATTTGGAAGGTTGCCATAAACAACATTAAAATATTCGTTTTTGCTCATTTACGGGCGTATCTCAGACGATATCGTCGCCTCAGAGCAACAGTAGGATATCTTAGTGTTATTCCTGGAATATAGTGTTAATCTGAGGTGACGATATATCCGTTACCGAGATAAAAAAAAATATCACTTAAATAATGTTCTGTGCGCAACAAAACACGCAACTATAAGTATAATCAATTGAAATGGAATTGTCTCGAAGTTTTGCTGCTTTGAGATTTTCCATGCAGAACAATGTATTCATATACGGTATTTCGTTGCAATTAATAACATCTTTTACTTAAAGTAAAATTGATTTACCTTTTCTATCCCCTCAATTATTTAAAAATCAATTCAATACATCTTTGATTCAATTTTTAAACGACCCATGAAACATCACAGTTCTGAAGGGCTTAAATTTTCTCTTAAAACTTACTAACTATTTTGACTGTCCGGTGTTCTGGTGTTATGATTTATGACCAGATATCGATACATTTTTGATATGTGTCATCACTTCACACAAGATAAATTCAAACACTTCGAACATTGATAACTTTCTACGCGTGCAAATGTCAATAAAGAGTACGTGTTCTTAAAATAAATTATGATTGATTGTCATAAAATAAACAATTATTGTAATCGAGTCTCTATTTTTCGTCGCAATATTTTCTCTCCCACACCCCTTCGACTTTTCTTCCCCTCTCTATTCCACCCCCCCCCCCCCCCCCCCCATGTTGCTCGGAAAACGGTTTATTTATTAAAAACTTTTATTTAACGACGATGAGATAAAATTTATTGCAAATTAATTATATTTCGGGTTCAACTTGCAATTTACAGTTTGCGATACATAACTGTATACTATTACTAGTCATGGAAAAATAAATGTTATATTTCTGCAATAACACGGCACTAACTGCTGATTTGCTACACCACAGTGGTACCCAACCTTTTTTTACCCGAGGGCCACAGCTCATAATAAGATAAATCTCGCTTGTTTGAACACAGATAAAATTAAAATATCATTGAATTATTTTTAGACAACTTGGGAAAACGCGGAAAAGGAAATGAAATTGAAAAAAAAAAAAATTGTTGTTATCATTTCTTTATGCATATTTTATTAACGCGCAGTTTTCATCTCTCTCTCTCTCTCTCTCTCTCCCTCTCTCTGTCTCTTTTTTCAGAAACTAATTTTTGACTTTATGGCTCTAAATGTGCAACAATTTTTCTCAATGTCGAATGAAAAGGGTCGGTTGTTTTGGAAAGTTTCAGAATGCATTTTTCGATTCTTGATATTGAACATAACAACGGGCCACTAGAATCTGCTTCGCGGGCCACACATATGGCCCGAGGGTCGTAGGTTGGGCTCCACTAAGCTTTTCGAATTTTGCGAGCGAATTCAGCAAGCTGACGCGTTGGTGAACATAGAAACATGAAGTTTTCACTTGAATTTTACCAGTAGATATATACAGTAGAACCTTGTTTATCCGGCTCCCGTTCATACGAATGCCCGGTTCATCCGGATTAAATTTTTAGAGTTTAAAAATAAAAATTATTCATATAAATTATAATTTTAAATTATGATAGCAAGAGCGGAACTATAAGTATGCCAAATATACGCTTTTTATTTTGATTAAATGAACAACTCCCTCATAGAACATAAAATAAATTATAGTAATCTAACAAACAATATGGCGTACTTTGGAGCGTTATAGTCCGACACAACTGCAGCCGAACTATAAGTGATAAAATGCTTAAAATAAATTATGTTAGCACACCTCATAATACGTTATATTTTAGATATAAAATATGTGATGTGCAAAACCGTTCTCGGTTATTAAAAAAAAAAAAAAAAAAAAAAAACAGTATGTTCTTATCTTGCATGTGATGATTTTTTTTACCATCATTTGATCACAAAACAAATGTCAGGAGTGTCCTCCCCCCCCTTTGAGCAAAGGTGCACATTCCTAAAACTCATGATGACCCCCCAAAAGCAAGAATTTCCCCTAAAAAAGAGAAAAACATCACTCAAAATACCCCCCCCCCCTAAAAATTTCAATGCAGCAGTCTCCGCCATGCCCCCCCCCCCTACAGGTGGGCACCCCTGCAAATGTAAAAATAAAAGTATTTATTTTGGTTTCTGTAAACCTTTTAAGTCATTCAAGCTCGTCTAGCCATGTCACAGATTATGTCTTGCTCAATGTCAAGTTGGTTGCCTCCCTTCTATATTTCATGTCAGAAAGTAAAGTCTATGTTAATATGACTATCACAAACTTAAAAAAAAAACTTTCAATGGATAAATATTGGTAAGTTATGCGTGTTTTATGCATTGACAACTAAAGAGTAATGTTGTATTTAATAATTTATTGTATAATTTTCATTAAACAATTTCAAAAGAAAAGAACGCAAAATAGCATTAAAACATAAATATCTAATACAATAGCAAGGGAAAGCTTATTACGTGCCTATTGCTAAGGGAGAACTGAAATAAATGTTAAATTAAATCCGTCACTAAAAAGACACAAAGAGATTTAACCCTCTTAATGAAATTATGTATAAGTAATGTATTTATAGATTCCTTTTTTTCATTTTAGTCCCCCAAAATATAATCAATTATAATGGTTGGGGAAATCTAACCTGGCAGCATTCTAACACAGTTCTTAATCACTGCATTGTGTCGCTATCAGTTTAAGTTTGCCTCACTTTAGTGCGAGTGCTTCAATAAATGAATAATTTATTTTATTTCATTCTAGTTTTTTGTTTCATGTTATGCATTTTATTTATGAAGTCACTTATTGTTTCTTTTCAGATTGCAGGAACACCCCCCAGAAGAGAGAAAACTCCCGCAGTTTGAAAGACATTGTTTTATATTAAAAGGTATGTTAGTGTAATGGTACTTGGAGCGTTCTTTTAAGCAGCTGAACCGAAGAGTACCCGAAACAGAAAGCAAACTGATTTTAGCTGATTCTTAAATTTTACTTTCATCCAGAACATTAAGATAAAACCAAAAGCCTAAGCACTTGCTTTAGTGTTAAGTCACACTTAAACGTCTGGAGAAAGGCACATAACTCAGAGCAGTTACATAACCGATCTCCCCGCAGAAACTTCATCCAAGAGCATCCCACACTTCAAAGAAACATATTGCCAGACGATTTTTTAACTGAAAATCCGGCGAATTATTATTCACCGCATGCCGCGAAAAGAATACAGTGGTGTGAAAAAGAGACAGGCAAAGCAAAAGGTCGGCAGCAAGATAAATAGAATAAAATAAAAAAGGATTGGCATTTGCCTAATGAATTTGATAAGGAAGATATATGCATGCATATTCGTGATGTGAAAGGGTTATAAGGGTAAGGAATTTACGTCGGGGACATGTCTGAATCTTGCTGTAGGTGCATGAGTTTTTTGCAAAAGCTGCTGGCAGGGTGCCCAATAAATGAGTGACAAGTGCAAGTACTGAGTGTCGGCCGGAATGGATGGACAAGTTATTGTAATGAAACCCTGAAGCAAGCTAAGTTAAAGACTAAAAATTTCTTAACATTTACTTTTTATGGAATTGATCCAATTGTCTTCACTTTTTTCGCATATTTAACTTCTCCAAAATGAATTTCACTAATTTAAAACATTTCAAGGAGATTTTTCACGCCTTGAAAAACACTCTAGCAATATCTCTGGTTACAACTAAAACTTTCACGCGAGAGGTTGTCATAAATTATGCGATGAAGTTGGATTAAGCAAGTGGTGCATTCGGGGTTTGGAGGGTAGGGAGTTAAAGTTGTTGTTGTAAAATTTGAATTTAACTGCACTACAACTTCAACCTATTCCTACACCGAACATTAATGTTGTAACTGTTGTCTCATCAAAGTGTCAAACTGTTTAAGTAGAATTTTAGGTTTTACAAAAAGAATTACAAGGAATAAAATTTTTACAAGCAATACGATTTTGTCACAAAAGCTTTATTTTCCTTGAAATGACATTCAAATGAAAAAAAAAAAAATAAACATCCACGCTAAATAATTTTCGTGGATGCTAATTTTTTAAAATGTTTCCCAGAAAGCTTTTCTAATAAGTTACATACATAAAGATAAAAATCTAAATCATTACGCATTACAAAAGGCATTACGAAGTGTATAATCCAAAGCGGAAATGTAGACTTCAGCCTGACGATATGCGCTAGTGCCTCCTCAGACGATCCATTTTTTTTCCTCTCTCTCCATCTTGTTAATTAATTGTACCGGAAACTAAAGTTTAGAGGGAATTGACTACATTTCTTAGCCCGTTTAACAATCCAGGTCACGTTCGGATACACATCTTCAGTGGAGCGTAATTTGTGTGAATGAATCTCTGGGGTAGCAGGTCAAACTGCAGACCTCTCTAGCAGAAGTAAAGACTGGCGTTCTGGTGGATAGGGGGAAAATACCGAAATTTGAATCAAATTGACCTTTTGGAGGTGTCGTTTTTCACGCCAAATTGTGAGAGTGAGACAAAGTTTAAAAAAAAGGGTAGTTTAACTGGGAAAAATGAACACTTAACCCCAATTTCTTTTCCAGAAATTCATAATGCAATCGATCCCGATTATCCGAATATTTATTAATCGGATCCTCGTTGATACGAATTGATTCGTAGAATTTTACTTATTTTATTTAGGAAATGTTTGGAACATATATATAGTAAATCTTTGGTCAACAGTTCTCATTTCCAAAATGCTATTAAATTCAAAAGCAATCGAATTAAAAGTAAATTATTTTTTTTTCAGCGTATTTAAGTTGAAATTTAAAGGACAAAACATAAAATTAGCTGTGTCATATTAATATCACAATGCAGATTAAAGTTTACTGTATTATGTGTAACTTCTATTGTATTTTCAGACTGGTGTGACTCTGATTGTATGAATTTACTGTTTATAATAATAGTAAGATAATTTAAAACATCATATTTAGTAGTTAATTGTAAATGGTCTCGTGTTTAAATCTAGAGTTCATGTTTCCACTTTCTAGTGACAACACTTTTTAAATATCCTCTTTTATCCGGAATTTTCGATTTACCGAAGATGTTTCGGTTACAATTACTTCGGGTAATTGAAGTTCTACTGAACTGTTAAAGCTGCAGTATTTGGCACATGAAATGGAAAACATTCGTATAAATACATGCAATTATTAAAAGTAAAGTTCGAATACCTTTTTGACCCTGCTTCAAGTTTTTTTTTTTTTTTTTTGAAGTTTAAAAGGAAAACTGATGCAGCAGCTCAGTTAAAAAGGAACGAGTATAACTAGTAGACAAATGCACATTTTCTAGTAGTTTCATTTTTGGAGTTGTTTACTTTTGCAAATTTATCTAAGGATTTTTTTTTTAAATATTGTTTCTTGCTATTATTATAAACAGCAATCCATTAAAAATTAACGGGTGTAACTAATAGACAAATGCAAATTTTCCAGTAGCTTTCTTTTTGGACTTTTTTTTGTAACAAAATTACCGTTGATGTAAGAAAAAACTTTTGTAACTTTTTTTTAAATCTTAAATTGCGAACTGCTTATTGACTTAGCTGACTACCAAAATTTTACATTTCTTTCTCTTCTGCTTTCTTAAATCAAATCTAACATAAATTTAATTCACTATAAAATGTTTGTTCATTTTGGTTATGTATATTTTCCCCCATTTTTTATTGATTTTATAGGAATAATTTAAAATTTGTTTTACAACCACATTTTTATGTGTCAATATTTTTCACCAAGAAATTTCATAATTTTAATTGTTTTAATGAGTCACTTATCACTCACGCATAAGAACACTCTCTATTTATATTTTCTTCCATATTTGAAATATTTAGAACAAAGTATTAAATTACAAGTGTTGGATTAGTCAATTTTTTTTCTCGTTAACTGTTATAGCTCGGAAAGAAACACAAGAATTAATAAAAATATGGATTTTAAAAATAAAAAACTAGTACACAGATGAACCTCAGATTAAAACAAATGCTAGCTAGAAATAAAGTATAGTTCTTTAACAATATTTTAATGAAAGTATTATGCAAGAAATCCCTTAATTTTTTGTTCACTAATAATAAAGTTGACGCACATAAAATGATATTTTAAGCAATAAACAAAGGATTTCAGCATGTATAATTTCTTTTTTTTTTTTTTAAATATTTCTCTCTTTTACGTGAGTATGTGTTATGTGCTTGAAGTATATCGTCAGACACATAAATTTCCGTTTTTTTATTACTTCTGTCAAGCAAGTAAAAGTTGTACCGGAACACGAGTTGTACATGTACGTTGACCTTTCGAATGAAACAGACTCCCTGCGACCCAATTTCGAATTCCTTCAACCCCCTTTCGGAAATACGGAACCCCTCTCCATAAATTTCGAGTTCATCTTTCAAAAAAATATTTTTATAGCACAAGGTCTTTCCGAATCCGGGATTCCCTGCAAAGGATTCCATAATGTGAACGTTAAGGCATTGACGTCATAATCTACGTCACATCCTACCGTGGGATAGAGGTTACCTGTAGCTTCGAACCCCCTCCCTACCCGAGATGGGGTTTCACCAAAGGGGGCAGGTAAGAAAATAGCCCGTTTGCCATGATAGGCCAGAGATGAAATTGGATTACGTAGGATATAAAAAGGTTCCCAACCTAGGTAACACGTGACCTTAAATTCGAACGCGAGGGGAGACCGAAGACCCTTTAGAAACGATATTCCGACCTCAAAGAACAGGAGCCAGAGAGGCTTTTTGAACATGAACTTTAAACACCGTAAAAAATTCTACGATACTTTATGGGGTGGGGCTGGGTTTTTATGAGGATATACAGGGTCAAAGACTTCATGCGAAGGAATTGTAAGCATTGGTTCGTTACAAAAGCGTATAGCACCATAAACTCTGCATTGCAAACATAAGAAACTGAAAATAGTTTCCATTTGTTGGGCAATTTGGTTTTATAGCAGTAGCTAAATACGGAGGTATTTGTACAAAAAGTTTGCTGATTTTTGTGAAACAAATTTATTATGATCAGAGTGTTGCGCCTTAGCTTACGTGTTAATGCAAACTCATTTATGTCGAGTCATCGAACTTATCTGTATGTTGACGTAGTGATGCCAATTCATATTTTTTACTTTGCGCAAGATCAAACCTAAAATTTCAGTAAAGGTGGCAAAAAAAAAACCTACGTTTCATTTTTTAAAACAAAAGCTAGCAGCTCATTGTCTGATTGGCGGCGAATAACAATAATCGATTTAAATTCAATCTAAATACGGTATCCAGGTTTGAGAGAAACGTTTAGAAGTTCTGTTTTACTTCAATTAGACACACTTAATTGAAATGAAACAATCTGCACAGTTTATTTTTGCCTTCAGATTAGATCATTTTACTGTTCGAAGAAAAAAAATCACTTCAACGGCCTTTTTTATGCTTATTTCTTAGAATTATCTTACGTATTTATGATGTACACTACAATAAGAGTTTAGATGATAAAAATTTCATAGGCAATGATAGCGTAATAATTAATAGTTAAAAATTAAGCTTAACATTTTACTTATGCACATTTGCCTTTTCAAGCCATGTGTAATTACATTTTACCACTATTATTCCATAGCTAATTGTTATGCATATTTAAATTAAAGGTATGCATAGCTTACAAGTTGTTTTTATCATAATTTGAAGATTCATATTGATGCCAATCTTCGGAGTCCCGCAAATAAATTAAACGTTGGTTAACGAGATGTAGATTTGCAAGACTTACAACCTCCCCCCCCCCTCCTCCCCTCACAATGCCATTTATATGTTCCATGAAGCATTAGATGACATAGTTCTAAATTTTTTCACACAAGATAGCAACATTTTAGACGGCTCGTAAATACTATTTTAGTTCTGCTTTGTTCCTCCAACTATTAGTTAAATATACATTGTTGTCAACAGCTCATACAAAAGAGATGGAAAACTTTAAAGTTACCTTTCTGTTTACATCTAAGAAGGTTTTATGGATTCCCATAAAAAATAGCGCGAATAAGAAGAATCCTTTAACAGCTAAGAGATATTTTTCTCTGCCATGCAATGCGAATTCTTTTGTTACTTAAATATATCCCATATCTAAATATGTCACTCTTTTGGTAGGATTTCCGGACTAGTTGCCCCCTCCTTTTCTATCAACATTGGATGCAGGTCACATAATCTTTAACTACATGTTTTTTATGTATAATTTTTTTTATCTTCATGCACAACTTGGCATAGAATTCATGTTCATTCCTTCTAAGATTGACTATAAACGTTAAAGCAGTAAGAACATTTCGTTGTTCTCATCTTCAAAAACAATGTATTTCTTAACATTTCACACCTCATTGCAAAATGTTGATCTTTTAGAATTTGCTTCCATCAGTTTGAATAAAATTATATGTTTTTGTATCTCTGAATTCAGTGAACTGATCTAATCGAACTTAACAAATCAGCATCAGCATGTGAGAGAAAAAATGTCTCCGAGATTTAAACGCTTAGAAATGCTATCTGTTATTTTAAAGCAATACAAATGCAGTTTTACCAAAAATCATCTATTAATACTTATTTGCGTGGAAAAAATACTCAAAGTAAGTAGCTAAGTTTTTTCTTTGACAAACAACCCCTTTTTTTTACTTCGAAATACATTGGACATGAATTTGAAAAATGATATGTAAAAAAATAATAATATTAGATAAAAAAGAAACTTGAAATTGTTGTTTTATTTGTCAATAATAAATTCTCAAGTTCAACAACAAATTTAAGCCGGTCATTCTACTGCGAGAATTCACCATCCATCGTAACTATTTAGTTCATTGCTCGCTATTTTAATAAAAACTCTAAAAACCGCAATTGTACTTTTAATTTTTTCAAAAGTTCCTTGCTTAATTTTCGAGAATCAATTGCAATAAAAATTAGAAATACCTGCTTTAAGACACCAAAAAACTTATCTTCTTTCAGTGATTTCATTAAATTTGTGTAACTATCACCATTATCATAAATATTTACTCTGTTTTCTTTCTTTCATTACTTACTAACTTAAACAGTAACAAATCACTTTTGCCATTTCTGACTGTTCTTAATGTTCGATATATCTCAATAAAAATTCACATTTTGGAACACAAGCTATCTGGCTTTAAAACTATCAGTAGAAAAGATTGCTTTTTTTTTTCCAAAGTAAGAAATTTAAGTATTACTGACACATCAATTTAAACTTCAATGTGTGCGTTACAGTCACAGTCAAGAAACGTTTAAATCCAAAGAAATCTATTTCGATTGACAAATGATTGAAAAGTATATTCATGTGCCGAAATCAATGCAATGAAACGGTTTCAATTATTCTTCAATTCAACTCCGCAAGCGGAACCATCGATTACCGAACCCTGCTGATATTTAATCCATTTTTTCATTCCTTCTTTTTCTGCCATTTTTTTCCTCCTTTCGTCTGCTTCCCCACCCTTCATCTTCGCAACCTTGGCGTTCCCATTACGGTACGCGACCCGACCTTTAAAGTAGGCAAGAAGGTGCATTGCCTCTTCTAAAAAAATTGCAATAGTATTCTGGAATCGTAACTTACTTCACAAACCTATTTTTTTTCCTCCCTCCCTTTTTTCAATATATTTTTTTTAACCTCCTGCTGAGTTCAAGCTAAAATCAAAGAAAAAGTAAAAGCGAGGAATGATGTAGTTTTTATTTTTAAAAGCTATAATTCTGACTATAGTGCAATTTCAAACAATATATAAGCTTACTAATGTTTCTTCAAAGAGTATTTTAGAAACATATTAATTAAAGTTAAGCTTACCGTCGAGTTAAAATAATCTGCATAAGAATCCACTTAAAGTAATTTTTACCATTTTCATTAGTTTAAAAAATATTTCATATTTTACAAATAAAAAAAGAAGAGAAAGACCAGATGCTCTTTTTCAAAATTAAATAAAGAGCAGAACGCAATACAAAACTGCAAAAACAAAAAATATATAGATATATATATAAATATAAATAAGTACAGTAAAAATATCTGTTAAATCAAAATAATACAAATACAATGATAACAACAACAACAAATGATGCTAATAATGACAATAATAATAATGATTATGTTAACATGAAAGATTGAAATTAGAGAATGTCGACTTTCACCGGTGATTCACTTGAAATATTCGGTCTTTCACCGATGTTTTTACTGTGTGAATGTTAATAGTCACTGGCTAATGTCGACATTTTCCATGTCGTTGAATATTAAATTTTATACAAATTTTGCATTGACAGAATTTATGACGTTTAAGACATTTTAGACTACAAATTTTCGCTTCCCGCTAAAAGTATGAGAACCTTTGGTGAATAGTATTATAACACAGTATGAAAAATTCTTAAACAATTAAAATGGTAAAGTAAGACAACACAACGTTAGAAGAAGCACAAATTTGTTTACAAATTTGTGCTTCTTCTAACGTTGTTTTGTCTTACTTTACAGTTCTGCACAAAGGTATTTATTTATCTTAATTAAAATGGAGCTCATAATTACAAATCGAATAAAGCATAATTTTCATAATCGCTAACTAAATTCAAAAATATGGAACACTATGTTGAAATGTGTATACCGGAATGACACATTTCCACACACACCCATATTCACATTGGAGAGCAGGTTAAAATGACTTATGCTTGCAAATCGATGTTCCCGCATATATCTGCCACTGGAACCTCTCAACTCCACTCGATGAATAAAATGATAATTATTAAAATGAGCCTTCGCACAAAGCAGCTGAATAATGATGGAAAATAACAAGGCGTGCTAGGTAACAAAAGGGCGGTAAACGCCGCAGCTTTGCACATTAGATTGATTGGCGTGATAAATGGGGAAATATTCTGAAAGTTGAAAAATGTCGCCAAAGCTCAAAGTTCGAAAACCGTTTTATATTTCTGACGGAGAGACTCTGTTTTGGAAAGTTTGGCTATTTAACTGAAATTAAATTGAGGTGGTAAAACTGGTTACCGGGCGATAGGGAATTGGTGTTTTCGAAAGCTTTGAACTGAAAATTAGAAGCATAATCAATTAAAAATTGAAATAGGAAATGGAATGAATAATCAGAAAGAGTTTAGGATACGCATAAGAGAGCGGTGATTACATTCGAACAACGATCACGTTTCTCAGAGGACATTATATAGGCAAATAACATAACAGACTGGATTTTAAATGAAAATTTGGTGTTTATTCGTGGGTAGCAAAATAACAGCAGCAAAAATTTTAAATCCCCATTTTAGTGTGTGTACCCAAACTCTCAGTAAGAAGGAATTCGGAATAAAATATTCTGAAGAAATTTTCAAAATTTAAATAAGTTATTATTATTTTTTTTTAAGTTACCGATCGCAGAAATTGCGACAGAAATTTATGTTGACAGTATCGCTATAAAGACATTACAGCAAACGAATAAATAAATAAATAAATAGACCAAGAACGAACAAATCAAACTAAAACGAATCAAACTCTAAATCAAGGATTTTGGGCTTTGACACAGGTATTTCTTCAATAAAGCAACCAAAATTTAAAATGCAACCATGATTTTTCAAAAACTGATAAAATTTGTCTAAAATCTGACTGAATTTTCAAAAAGCGATAGTTGATCTTAACACCAATATGCACTAATAGTGACATTTAATTAGCTTGAAATTCAACTTATTATACGAAGAGAAGCATTTATGCATTTACGTAATAATACCGACGATGAACTTGCCATTCGAAAGGTTTAATTATTTGAAGGTCAGAGTGAAAAGAAAAAAACATGTTGCAGTTTAGTCTGTCAAATAAAATAGCAGTCCCCCGTGGTTCTCTTTTATTCCGTTGCTGATACAGAAAGCCATTTCCAGCAGCAGTACTTTTAACATTTTTCTACACCAGTCCTCCATCTTTTAGTGCTATGTTTGGGCTATAATGGTCAACTGTTATGAGCAGGGCAAGTGTATTGAATTATTAGATTTGAAAAGATTTAATCTTTTTTCCGAGGTGAACACCGTTAATAAGATAGAACGCCCGAGGTGCTTTTTCCTTAAGAGCCCGTTTGCTTTGACCAAAGAACCTAATCATTAGAGGTACAGAAGAACCTCGATTATTCGGCCCTAGTTAATCCAAATAATTCGGATTTAATTTTTTTTTCTTTTAAAGTTCACATAGATAATTTTAAACTAGGATAGTAGGAAAGAAACTATAAGTAAATTAAATATTCGATCTTTATTTATAGTTGGAGCAAACACTTAACCTGGAAGCATGACGACGCTGCCACGTTAGGTTTGCCCCAACTATACAGTCAAAGGACGATAAAGAGTCCTAACCCCTCCCCCCCCCCCCACCTTGAAGCAAGGAAACTACATGTATGACCCCACATGCCGGGGTCTAAAAATGCGCTTTTTGGGCTGTAATTTCGAAAATTTTCATATGAACTCCCTCCGTCTATGAAAAATTTCTCGCTACGCCACTGAAACAATAAGTCTATTAACGATGACGAAATTTTATGACAATGCTTCATTCAAACGCCATAAGTCTTTAAATGAGAAGTTTGTGACTGAATTGACCGATTCTTTGTTAAGAAAAGATGTGAGAAATTCTGTTGATATTTTTCAATGTCTTATACAGAACTCTATGTAATTTTGACACAGAACATAGTTTTCCATCGTAATGAACGGTATGTCAGCTTATTCAAGGCTTTCATTTGACTATTATCTACACTACCTGGATTATCCGGATTTTTGATTATCCGGACTGTCTTTGGCCTCAGTTAGTCCGGAAAAACGAGGTTGTATTGCTTTTAAACCACAAAAAGAAGTACATAAAATACACCGCCAGCTCTGTCATTCTATCCGAGGACTGCACTTTCGTGCTTTTCAGCACTCATCAGCCCGGAATAGGAATTTCGGATAAAAGAATTGTGCTTTTTAGCACTCATCAGCCCGGAATAGGAATTCCGGCTAAAAGAATCGTGCTTTTTAGCACTCATCAGCTCGGAATTCCTATTCCAGGCTGATGCGTGCTAAAAAGCACGAAACTGCAGTCCTCGGATGGAATGACTGAGCTGGCGGTGAATTTTATGTATTTCTGCCTTAGCCCTGGCGTAGGGCGGGAACTTATTGCAAAACACAAAAAGAAAGTTTCTTAAGGGGAAAGATCAGATCATTGCAGGTAGAATTTTCGACCTACACCATACCAGAAGGTAAGCAGGCAATTGTGAGATTCTAATGATACAACCCACTAGAAACTATTAAAAACTATTAAAACCTCTAAAACAATAGAATTTTTGACCTTCTCCTTACCAGGAGGTAAATAGGCAATTGTGAGAGTTCTGAGAATAGTTTCTAGTGGTACAACTGTACTACTGAGTACGAAAAATAAACTAACCATTCTTTTCTGTCAAAAAATACATAATGACAATGAAATACAGTAATTAATTTAAGTAATAAAACAAAAAGAAGAAATGGCAATTCCAATATCGATAGCAAGAGAATAAAGATGAAGACGGTTGGTCGTAACGGAATGTAGGCTGTGTTCCATAAAGAAATGCGCGGAAGAGATGGAGATCCGGGTCAGATATTCAGAAGAAGAAAAATAATATATCGACCAAAAAAAAAAAAAAAGTAATAACAATAATGTTCTTCCGTCTCACGTGAGTGCTCGTCCTCACGTCATCGTCTGCAGCGGAGCACAACTCTTCACGTGAACTCCGAGAGAATAACAATAGAGTCTGCAGATTAGGCCCGTACGGAAGAGTTCTGCGAACGACAATAGTGTGATTGTCTTTCGTGAGCGCGCCAAAATTTGGCCCACATTGACGAGTTTCGAGAAATTGTGTGCGAAATTGTTTCCTACACCTTTCCGACTATGTCAGTTTGTAGTGGAACAAATGTAAACAAGACAATAACAAAAAAAAAAAAAAAAAAGATAACAAAGCATAGGAAATTTTTTCATATTTATCATTGTTTGCACTACTGCAAAAACGCTTCATGTATTTGATATTATAAATTTTTATTTTTATTTATTTATCAATTATTATTTTTTATTTTTTTTTTTACATATTTTGGTTGTGATTCTCATGGAATAAAATAAAAAAATGGTAAAGGAATTATCTCATATGCTTCTGCAATTAATGTTTTAATTATAAATGTTTAGTAATTTGCAATTTTATTACTACTAGTACAAACGATAGCAATTACTTTTTCCGTTGGCATTTCTGATGAAACAAATGTAAACAAAAAAAAAATACAAAACACAGGAAATGCTCCCTTTTTGGATTACTGTTTAAGTGTTAGGATTACTTTGCCTTTGAAATTATTATTATTAACATTACAAATATTAATAATTATGCTATCAATACATCAAAACCCGATAATGAGTGTAGTAAAGTAATAAAGCAACACTCCAAATACTTATAACATTAGCTTTATTTTTTGTTTAAGTGGATATTTTTTCTTCATTTCGTGTTTATTAGGTAAGCAAACGTCGCGAGTATTACCATATCAATAACAATCTTACCGCAACATGATAAGAAACAAGCTCTATAGCATTACATTTATTACCAGGGTTGCCAGACGTCCCGGATTTCAAGGGAAAGTCCCGTGTTTTGAAAAATTGTCCCGCCTCCCAGGAAACTTCCATACGGGACGGATAAAGTCCCGTATTCTAGCTAATAACAAGGTTTTACAAAACGAGACATTATTTTAAGGGGAAAAGTAACATAAAATGTGACATAAAGAGCAAAAAAAAAAAAAAAATCATGTGGCAGCAAATGCAAAAATTGTTATCATTTAGATTTGTTTTGTATGTTTTTGTTTTGGCGGCAGACCATGAGGCTTACTCATTTAGATTTCCCCATTGGCTGGTGTGGCATTAAAAAACAAGTTTTCTCCACGATTCATTACATTACTATTTCAGATAAAGTAGTCACATTAAACAAGAAAATTTTTCGATTGCACCGTTTCTCTTATAGCAAACGCAAGTGAAAAACTAATTAGCACCTGTTCCTACTAACGTCGATCTGAAAACATCGCTCTATCGTTTGCTTTATTCTCTGAGATAGAGCTCCTCCGAAATTGTGCTCACACATAAACATATTGAGAGGAATCTTCCAAAAGCTATAAAAACATGGTTGTTTATCACCAATTAAAAATACACCATACCCAGTAATTGCACTCAATCTCAAAAATATCCCCCTCCCCCTCACTCCTAGAAGTCTGTCCCGTATTTACTGTTCTTAAATCTGGCAACCCTGTTTATTACTATTAATATGTTGAGAGCAATAAAGAAGGAAATTTCTCTAGATATATGCTCTTTTTTCCTGTTCATTATTATTATTATTATTTCCATTTCTGATCTTGTCAGTTTTGTGGTCAGATGATTATTATTACTATCATGATAACGTAATTATTTTATTAATATTATTGTTATTAATGAGAGCGAAAAAAGATTTCCTATTTATTTTATATACTTAATTAATTCTATGAATAGTATCAACAAAATCGTAACAATCATTAACTGTTATCAATATCAACATTATGATTGTGTATTTGTATTTCCAATTATTATAGACAATAGGAAAGGCATTTCAGCATTTCACCTTTACATTTCATTAGTTATTTTATAACAATATTATCGTTAATAATTATTATTAGCATTATTATTACAATACGCAAAGAAAAACAATTTTGAAGATATTTCTTTCTTTCATTCATTAAGTTGCATCACTTATTTTCATTCCGGTTTTGCTCGGATTTGAAGCATCTGAAATAAAGTGTTATCGTTCTACTGATTTTTTTAGAAAAGAGATACAGTGAAACCTGTGTAAGTTGACCACGTGCGGTGCACTACAGTTGGCTCTCTGTTTAACGACGCTCTATTTAACGACTTTCTCTACTTAACGACGGTTTTTCACGGTCCCAGATGGTCCACTATAGTGTTAAAAGCATTCTATTTAAAAACGATTTCTACTTAAGGACGATTTTTTGTGGTCCCTTGAAAGTCGTTAAACAGAGAGCCAACTGTACTTTATTGGTCAACTTAAACAGGTGGTCAACTTACAGAGGTTGATTTATACGATAAAGGCTAATTCCGTGCCTGAAAAAGGCGGTCAACTTAGACAGACGGTCAACTTACAAGGGTGGTCAACTTTACAGGTATTACTGTATGAGGCAGTGAGAAGCAAAGGAATGTAAGTGGCAAAAAAAAAAAAAAAAGAAGAAGAGATATCCAGTACAAATGGTAGGTGAACCTGTCCTCTGTCTTGGGGTAAGAGATAGTTCTAGTAGCCGAAGGTCTGAGATCTGGTCCGAAGTTAATAAGGAATCTCACACTGAACCATTTTCCAATAGTGTGAAGTAGCCTTGGTAGGTGCTACAATACATAATGATTTAGAAAAACGTTTCAATAAAAGCCTACCTAACACCGCAACTTTAAACACATTTTACTCGAAACTTGAAAATGTCCGCTTACATCCATTTGCTTCTCGCTGCCTCATGTGTCGTTATTCGTAGTTCTAGATTTTGAATATGCCACCTGGCGGTGGTTTAAGAATTTAGCCCAAGAGCTAAAACGTTTCAATTTTGCACGGACAAGGCATACATCTCATTGAACAGGTCATAACCCAACGTAAGTAAATCGGTCTTGGTTTTACCTCTTCCAACCTCATTAGCCAGAGACTGCAGCGCTTCGGATATTTTATTTGACTTGCAAAATCGGCGAAATTTCAGTCAATTCAGATAAACGAATTAACAAAGCTATTTTTATTCACACAAAATAATCTTAAACAATAACGAATAAAGATACAGTACAACGTCGAAAATCTGAACTAATTGCCACCATACGTAGTTCGGATTTTTAAACTATTCGGATTCTGAAAATAACCAAGAAAATGCCATTTAGGGTAACAGTACTCTATTTAATCAAATAAAGCAATTATACAAAATATATCAACACAATATACAATACAGTTCATATCGCTACCATATCTAATCACATTTATTAACAAAAATTAACTCTATTTGTTCACTGAACCAAAAAAAAAATTGAAACCTTATGGAAGTGCGTTCGAATTTTCGACAATCAGATTTTTGACATTGTACTGTACTGTAACATTTAAAAAGTACACAAATGATATTTGATGGTACTTTCTTCACTTGCAAAATTTTATTTTTAGTGAAGACACAGTATTTGATAACCAACGTGAATAAAATATTTTATTTTTTTTTCAAACCGAATGTAATATTCACTTGTTTAGCTTAAAAAAAACATGTACTACAAAACTCCTTTTAGTGCGCTTCTCATTCAAGAAAGACCTCGCAGTTCGGAGAAAAAAATATTTAAATATCGGACATTTTGAAAATAGATGGATTTTTTTCTTTGCTTTCTGCATCTCTCCATATTTTTTTAGCTCCACTACTTTAAAGGAACGTTTAAGAAAAAAGAAAAAAAAAACAGCATGGATTTTCGTTTGGCTTCGTGCCAAGAATGGGAAGAACTTAGCTATCAACGCAGACACATGGAAAAAGAAGAAATACTTTATATTCACTCATTGCATCAGTAGATTACATAACATGCATCCTTTAAATAAATATCACAAAACGCGTTTTTTGTGTAAAATTAAAAATAGTTTTCTAGATCAAAAGTAGATGTCTTTAACAGAAACGTTTTAAGAATTTTATGGACTTTTTTTCATTGATTACATAAACTTCTTTAAAATATCAATAAACAAGAACATCAACACTAAAGTCAAAAAGAAATTAGCTCAACAATATAAAAAGTCATACATTAAAAAACAAAACAGAAAAAAAAAAATTTAAATATCGAAAAAAAAAAAAACAGCGGTATATAAAATCAGGCAACTGAATAAGAAGCAAAAATCGAATTGGAACGCTTTTAGTTAAAAAAAGTAAGTCAATACAGAATTCATTTCAAGTTGCATACGCAACACAAGATTATGGTCATTAAGTTTCAAATACGTTGCGTCATAAGCAACACTTAAAGTTCAGAGAATATTTCTACACTGGATGAAACTCTGAAGGTAAAAAAAAATATTGAAAAAAATTAAAACGAAAAGCATCTCACCCACCTTCACGTTTTCAATCAATATTCTTTCATAGTAAGAAGAAATTAATCACTCACCTAAAAGAGAGAGAAAATAAATTATTACTACAATTTACTCGAGTACTTCATTCAAATTACATGAACAGAGTAAGTACATTCTTAAAAATTATACAACCAATTACGTAATGAATTAATGCTTTAATCATGAAAACGAAGGTACATTTTTTTTTTCTTTTTTTTGAACGATCCATAACTCAAACAACGCCTTAGTGAAAATAGTTTACTTTAGTTAGCAAACTGTCATGTAGTTTTCGTCTCACTCTCTTAATAAGAATAAACAAAATTTGTCTTCTAAACTAGATTCAATAGAGTCACTACGTTTCATATGCAGATTGTTTTTTGTTTTCAAAAAAGGGCTTTTTAATAAACTTAATGGATATATAAAACCAACAATAGATCCAACAATGGACAAATATCAGTTCTACTGATTAAAGCACGTGAGGAATTTCATTTGCATTATTCAAATATTTTATTCTCCCCACTTGATGAAAATTAAAAGGATTACAAATGAAAAGAAAAACAATATACATCTTAGGGGCGTGTTAAAATACAATACTTTTCGGCATCAAATCACTCCTGATAATTAATTGATAGAAATGAATAAATGACTTTGTGAAAAAAGTAACCAAAAAACAATTACATAAAGAACAAATGTTACAAGAAGTTGCAGACACGTGTTTCGGGGTTTCAAAAGGATCCTTCTCTTGGATCAGCTTTTCTCGGACAATCCTCGAATCGTCGCCGACATCCAACGATCCTCGAATGATTTTACATACAATTTTTGCCTTGAATAGGGGACTCTATGAAACCCCGAAACACGTGCCAGAAACTTCTTGCAACATTTGCGCTTTGATTACGTTGTTGTTTTTTTATTTTTTTTCATAGCTATATTGTGTCAGCTCAGAAAAAGTAATGCATTCTACATAACATCTAATTAGCAAAACTTCCTCATAGCTGCACTTTATATTCTTCAAAAAATAAAATGACGCCGTATTTGAGCAAATGTTGAGAAATAGATCGCGCGTTAGAAACTGAGGAGATTTTAGTCAACGGAATATTGATTTTCTTTGCTTATAAAACTTAAGAGACGTTCTTATTTTTGTGTTGTAGATAGAGTCAATTACAGATGTCCGCTGGTAATCGAATAGAGCAGCTGTGACATTCCACTAAATTCGCAGAATATCATTTGTAGGTTATTTCTCTTGAATTCCATGGAATTCCGTGTTAGCTTGCAATTGAGATCACAGTACTGCCCTAAATAGAATTCATGGAAAACGCAAGCCTTCTTGTGCGAATGAATTACAGTAAACTCCGATTATCCGCGGATTAAGGTGGCGCAGTAACCGCGTATAAGCGAAATCGCGGATAATGCGAATTATAGGTAAAAAACGATACTGGTGTATACATTAGCTAAAAAATAAAAATAAAACTCACACATACATTTAAGTTATAGCTAAAAAAAATAACATTGATTGCAAAAAATCTATGTAAAAGCTAAAAACAAACAATAACATAATCATAATTCACCACCGTTGAAGAAAAAAAAATGTGAAAAGACCTGCGGATAACCCGAAACGCAGATAATCCGACCGCTGATAATCGGGAGTTTACTGTATAATATTTGAAGCAGAATGCGACTCGTTTTTCATCAAAAAGAATGAGAGAAGAAAAAATTACAGAATTAATGAAAATCTAGATCTAAACACTTGATATTGGCGGATTGACTACCTCTATTTCTTCCAACCTGTTTGCAACGGTCTTTTATCATTTTTTAAAATCTTTACCATTGCGAAAATATCAAGAGAAGTCATACTAATTTATGTAAATGTTACAAGATATGAAACCTTTCATGTATGACGGAAAAAACTTAATTAATTTTTCAATTGATGAATTGTTTTGTTAGTTTTCAAAGCCAAACTGCCAAACTTCTGTTGGGCAAAAGTATTTGAAGGGTTTGTAGATGACTTTGATTTGGATGTGCGAATATTTCTCACAACACACGGAGAAAATAACAGCAAACAAATGAAACTTAGGTGGAAATTATCCAAAAAATATCAGTTAGGGAATACTATTTTGGAAGTACGTTCGAGGTGTGCGTGTTTCGCCACGAAAGAATTTCGGTAATGAAGATATTTAGAATATTCGGAGTTTCTCCAAGCTCTTGACTCTGTAAAATCTTTGTAAACACCGTGTCACAAGATACATTATTTAAATTTCAATTAAGAAATGTGGTAGCATGACGATAATGTTGTTTAATTTAATAAGACTGGCGGAATTTTTTTACATATCAATGGAAAAATTAATGAAACTGCTGTGACACCAAGAGTTCTGACAACTAGCCACGACCACTTTCCGTAACTTTGCCACGGGTTCAGCTAATATATAATTAAAACAAAATGAAGCCATTGAACGGTCGAAAATAGACCATTATTTACCAGAACCGTTTCTTTAAATGATATGATAATGACACAACCAAAAGCGTAGTAAATTTTAAAAAGAATCCAGAGTTCCAATTGGGATGTTTGTAAGAGACGCATCGCAACGACCGGAAGTACAAATCACAGGGATTTGTCGTGACTGTAGTCGTTTACGATAGCAACTGATAGCGATCTCCTGAATAGTTGCTTTATCAGGGTGTTCAAAGGGCTGTGAGACTGTCGACGGCTACCATCATTATTAAGTGCTGGAAAAGGGCTGAACGACATTGAGAAATATCACCGAAATGAGAACGGCGGGAAATTGATAATCGTTCATTAAAAGAATTTATATCGATGTTTACGTAATGGAATTTGGCGAGAAAGAGATGGGGTGGTGCATAAAAATGAATGTATGATAACGCTTTCAGTTATTTGCTTACTTACAAACTTTTTCGTCCTTAAATGAGCAAACCACGACAAAATTTTTGAAATGTTGACTTTTTCAACGAGACATTTTACCGCGGTTTAGAACAGTATATATCTTCATATGCATTTCCCTTTTTTTTTTTGATCAATATGAAACATGTATGAGCATATATATATATATATAGATATATATATATATTTTTTTTTTCCAGTGACGTTTTTAGTATACAAGCACGAGTTTCACTGGGGGTGGTAATTTGTGACATCACCCTCTCCCTCCTTCCAGGGAAAAAACCTTTTAACGGTTCATGTAAACAGGATCCCCTCTAAGTATCGCAAAAACTTCTCCCCCAAAAGCAAGAACCCCCCCCCCCTATAAAAAGTAAAAATAACTCTTAAAACAGCCCTCCCTAAAAAATTTAAGGGCGCAATCTACGCCATGCCCCCCCCCCACCCTAGGAGGGCACCCCTGAATTAAGAGTGTTACTCGAAGGCATCAAGTTCTGGTGGTGGTGGACTCTAAAAAGTCAACCTCTGATTGGGCGCTTGATAAACAGAATTGTGATTCAGGTAGGTACTGTCTGACCACGGATTGTATGGAAAGACAAACATCCGTTTTACAGCCAGAAATGGACGAATCTATTAATTTTTAGCGATGTCAGCGTTTGCAGAAGCAGAGTCTCATTCAAATGAGCAGAATACGCGCATCAAACCTTTACTTTTCCCCCTCATTCAGATAGATTCGTCTTATCTGAACGTTTGAAAATTTCATACAATCCGTGGTTGGACAGTAAGCAGGTAAATTTGCCGTTGGAAAGTAAACAACAGTATCAGCAGAAATGAGTTTTCGAGATATTTGAAGAAACGCATTTTGGATTTAATGCTAACAATAGGGATATGTTGGAATTAGAAGGGTTTTTTTTTTGCGGTTTGTTTTCAGCAGAAACCAAATAAGTAAGCTTGTACAATAAATCGAACGTACAATAGATGACAAAAATGCAAATAATATATATATATATATATATATATATATATATATATATATATATATATATATATATATATATATATATATATATATATATATATATATATATACAATTACTTTCTTTTACCTGACCACGGTAGAATAAATGTTTTTATGCAAAAAATGTAATGAACTAATTCATTCGTAAAGTTCTATTTACCTTTACCTTTTCAACATAAATCAAGTTCAAAAGATCTAAAAGCTACAATTTTCTAAATGAATGGTTTCTCATTATCAAGTTTACTATCTTTATTTCAAGGTAAAGTTTATCAAATGTTTAATTTCAAAAGAAAGATATCTTGACCTTTAACTTCAGCCGAAATCTTTGTTCAAGAGTGAAAAGAATATCGTGCCACACTTTCAAGGCTTGCCATAACTATTACGAATTAAATTCCTCTCTAACTTTCGACTGCGTAAACATCTTTCAATAGCTTTTCGTGAATAACGCGTTTTAGGTGTTTTGCAAAAATAATTTAACGGGCAAACATGTTGGTCAATATGGAAAAATCTCTCTCAAATGTCTCGAACTTTTAAATTTGAATTTTTTAAAAAAAGTTTTCAGTTTCAAATATTTTTTATTCATTCTTTTATTCATGAGATAAAATAATTTATTGTGGTAAATTGCTAAAATGTTTATCTTACACTGTGACAGCAAGAAAAAAAAAATTTCTTACGTTTCTACGTCATTTGAAACATATAGTAAATTTAATACTCTTTATCGTTTACTGACTGATTGCCAATTATTCCATGATTAAAAATTAATGTCTCCCTGGCGACTATAATGTATCAATCCACAGGAATGTAAATAAATTAGTTAATAAATGAATACGCAATTGATTTAGTAAATGATTGAAAGAATAAACAAAATGACCTCTTTCACTTTGTCCCTCATGCACTTGACTAATTGTAAAAATTATTAAAAATACGAATAAGCTAAATATTAACTAAATAAATACTGTACGGACTATTAGAAGGTCCCAGTTAATGTTTGAAATGTTAATAAGAAAAATTTTACCGTTTGATAAAATCAAAATAAATTTTTGATTTACATCAAAATACAGTCGAACCTCCATATATCGAACTTCCACATATCGAAATTTTCTATATATCGAAATCCCAGCAAATTTCTATGTTCACTACATAGAAAAATTGTTTCTATGTATCGAAAAAATCTCTATATATCGAAATTTTTTTCGAGACATTCGTAGATTTTTTTTTCCCACTTTTAACTGTTTGTCTCATGAAAACTGAAGGTTACGGGAGAAAATTATGTTCAAAGGTTGCTACGAAACTCAGAAGGAATCTGGGGTTGAGGGGTGTGTATATAGGTCGTTGTTCCGTTCTGGAGTTATTAAATTTCCTTAAGTTTATTTCAAATCTTAGTTTTAACCAGTAGCACTGTAATATAATGTTTCAAGTTATCCCTTTTCTCTGTTGATTATCATTCCTAGTCTTTCTAGTTTCAGTAAAAATCATTCAAGTTAGGTAGAATGTTTTTTTACTTTTCTCTCGATTACATTGTCAAAATGAAAATCTCCTTTATGTAGCGGATCAAGTTAAATTGCCGAAGAATGAAAATGTATGAAAGCGCAAAAATGTAATTTCTGTTAATTTTTTAAATATTATTTTTCATTTAATCCGAATCTCGTAGAAATAGGGTTTCATACACAAACATTAGCTTTAATTTTAATGTTTTAGGAGATTTTTATGATAAAATAAGGTAATTTCCATATATCGAAATTTCTATATATCGAATTTTTTTCCGGCAATTTGCTACTTCGATATATAGAGGTCCGACTGTATTACAATTTGAGTATCCATTTTTGAAAAGTGCCCTTATTATCACATGCTTTGATTTTCAGAGGTGATTTTTTCTTGACTGGAATAGCCTCAAATGTTACTACATTGTTAAAATATTACGAGGTATGTGGCGCTAAAAGCGGAGTAAATATTTCACCATTTCACTCCCCCCCCCCCCGCTATTTCACTTTGCCCCACATTCCCCTGCTTCAGTTTCAAGTTCATGCAAGTGAACAAATGCGAGGGCCAAAAAATGTGTACTGAAAAAATATTTACGCTCAAGTTTTGCTCCTGTAGTAAAATGGAACCGCGGGGAGTTTCATTTTGCGTTTCTTTTATTATCTGTTTGTAACAAAACAGAAAATGACAAATTGTGTCTCTCACAGCTTATTCTAAACGAATTAATGTACATTTGAGTGCTAATCATCGAGTGACTTTTTTCCCCCTCAAATACTAAAAAATAAATAAATAAATGAATAAATAAATATAACACGTAAGACAAAAAATATGAAGAAGTGAACTCGGAAGATAACTTTTTTTAATGCAAGCTGGAATTCGAAAGTACTATCCATAACAAGAATAACTGGCTCATTCAACTCAATTGTGTTCGATTCGATCGAAGTCTATCTACCAGAAGCGTAGCGAGAAACTTCCTTCTTGGTAGGGCAAAGCAAATTTCTGCCTGCATTATAGATCGTATTCGATTCGATCGAATTATGCTAAGAGTTGAATGAGCCCCGAAATTGTCCATAAAACTGCAATCTTTTCACTTCAAAACTAAAATTTTAACAAGTTGTATTTGTTGATGGACTCAAACGAGGTGAATTTAAATGTTTTAAAAGGAAACAAAATGATCTGGTGTTTGATAAAATAAATTCTCATGAACATAATAAAAAGGCATCTGTGAATAAATTTCTGAAGATGCTAGTTTAAAATGATTCCTTTTACAAATTCCAAAAAAATGCTGAATATTAAAACCAAAAATCGGTGCTTAAAAGAACGCATCATTTTCAAACGCTCGCTGATAATCAACATAAGTCCTACCATTCTTGCAAAACGATAAAGCAACAATACGCTTCGTCATTAATAATTCATTCCATCATCATTCATAAAGTTCTATTCATATCCATCCACAGCTGACAAGTAAACTTCAATGTGTTGGCATGTATTTGTAAGGGAATGAATTTAAATAAGATTCATCAATGCGTGCAGTTTTATTGCTATATACACCCACAAAAAGGTCAGTGTACCATAGTAGATGTTTAAAAAATAAAAATAACAGAAGCACAGGACAATTCCATAATCATTAATTTGTTCAAACAACTTTATGTTTGTTACGTTCTACAACAATGGATCACAGTTGTGAGTGGTGAAATTTAAATGTATTTTGCCGCAGACGATTTTCGATGGAATGTTCTTTTCAAAATGTTCCTCGTTATGTGAAATAAATGAATCGAATATTAGATAAAATCGATATGATTAAGAAAAAATTAATAAGATATCTTGAACAAGAAATAAACGTTAACTAAAACAGGATGCAACTGCATAACGTTTCCGTACATTATGCTAAAATATATATATATATATTTTTTTTTTTTTTTTGAGAATATGAAACTATATTTGATAAAGATTTCATGAATATAATACATATTTAGCAAAATTGTCGATTTATCATGGGGAAATGAAAACATTTCGGTACAGTAAGTTGAAAGTTAAATTATATGCTTACAAAGAGGAGCAGATGTAATAAAAAAAATTAATTAGTTACATGAATAAACTTTGCAGTATAATTGAACGGGTTAGAATGACATTATGACGTAAGCCAACATTTAACGAACTGAGATATGCATGTATTTCCTCTACTTGCGCAAAAAAATCTAATACATGCTTCTTATAATGTTTTATCAGCTAAATAGCCAATATAATAAGCATATATTATTTACTAAATCGACTTGCTAATAAGTAGGGTCCGACGAAATCAGGGGACCCGAGCGGCTAAAAAATAAATTGGTGACTTTTTTTTTTTTCAAATCAAGAATCTTTCGCATGCCATGTTACACAGATTTTTCCAATAAACTCTGAGGAATAATTTGTCAAGCATCTAAAATGTTTTCCTGGCCCCTAAGAATTTAGTTTTTGTCGGTCTCTGGAAGAAGCATATATTATCTGCTGAAATTAAACATTTTAATAAGCATATAAAATCTGTAATAAGCGCTAAATAAAATTCACCTTTTCTATCCTCTAAAAAACTTCGCAATAAGCACGAATTATTTGCTAAAAAAACTTCAGCTCTGATGCACTTATTCTAGGCACAATCATCTCGACTGTCATCCCAGCCCTAGAAATCCCCACGTGCTTCTCAACTAAACGCAACCGCTCGTTTAGTCATCAAAAGCCAACAACATCAAACCATTACGCAACCGAACTTTAAAGAGTAAAACGAAACTGAGACGACGTAAACAATACATTAATCCGAGGAAAAAGCGCGTTAAAAATTTAAAGAAACAAAAAAAGGCGCGCGGAAATAACGGAACAGCCGGCGCGTCAAGAGCCTCCAAGAAAAGCGATCGTCTGCGGCCGTCCTTGCCCGTTGTTGTGGCGGGGTGGTCCGAGGCAATGAGATCATTTCCGCGTCACGCTTGGCATCCAAGGACGCGCGCGCTCCGTTATACGATATGCGCAGGTAAATTGCACGTGGTCCTTCTTGTGAGTAGCGGGCGTGGGAAACGAATTTCAGCGATCTGCCGCCTCCCAGCGAAGAAAACTCGAAATGGAGAAATAATTTCTGGCACGAAATCGAAAACTGTGTTTGTAACCTGTTTGTTAATCGCCTGAGTGACTATTGTTTTCCCCTTCCCAGTGGCGTAGCGAAGGGAGGGGGGGGGGTTTGGGGGTGAAATATCCCCCCCCCCCGGAGCCATTGGTTTTAACATAAACGCAAATTCTAATACAGTAGTTTATGCATATGAAAGGGATGTTTTGTTCAAAAACTTCCCTTCAGAAGGTATTTTTCATTAACAAAAACCCCACAAAAAGGTATTTTTGATTTAAAAAAAAAAACACCCCAGAAGGTATTTTTCATCAGAAACCCCCCTCCAGAAGATATTTGTGATCAAAAAAACACCTCCAGAAGGTATTTCTGACTGCGCTAGTACTAGTGCAATTGATTTGCATAAAATGACAATACGTGTTACTCACACTAGTACAGTGGCGAGGTCCTTGGGGTAAGGGCCTTTTCGAAATGAGTTAGAAGATTCAAAAGATGGAAATTCCTATCTTTCACACGTATTTTCCGACTTGGTGCAATGTGAGAAAACTTAAATTTCAGAACATACAATCATATATTAAAAAATTTTCCAACTCCTCGCAATGCATAAGGATGCTCTTTTTTCATCAAAAAAAAAAAAAAAACATTATACAGATATACACGGCACATGCTTGGCTTAGACCATCGTTTCACAAACTTTTTTGACCCGCGGATTACCCGCAAGAGCTTTTGAAAAAGAGTCGGGGACCGGCGATGATTTTCCTACTTCCCCTTCTTTACTTTCCTCCCTTTTTTTTATTTAAAGTGTTTTTATTCATTTAGTTTTTTTTTATTAATATTTTTTTCGCAAAAAAAAAAGAAAAAAGAAAAAGAAAAAAAACTTTTGACTCGGGGACCGTTACACATTTGTGAAAAAAATTGCGAACGGCTTAGAGTTCTTTTTTTCTCTTTTTTTATGAATAATAATAATAACAAATGAAATTTTACTTGGTGTTAAAGAATTGCTACAAAAACTATTCAAATGTTAGAATAAGGAAAGTAATTATAGTAATGATCATTCATAAGTAATAAATATTGCTGAAAACTTATAGAAAATCTGAGGATGTAAAGATGTCGTATAGGATATTATTATTATCATCGCCGTGTTTTCTGTCCCTTTTTTTTTTGTCTTTTGATCAAGGAAAACAATTGAAAGTGAACGAGTAAAAAATCTCGAAGGACCGGTCAATTTTTTGATCGGACCAACGGTTGAGAATTACTGGTGACAATAATAAATCAACGCCAAACAGACAACAATTTTTCGGGAACTATTTTTAATGGAGAGAAAATCCACAAAACAGGTGCCTTCTGGCAACCCATGTGGTAACTTTTGACCCATCTTTTAACTGAACACAGTATATACACGTAAAACAGACAAATAAGCGAGTAAAAAGGTGAGTAGAAGGATGGAGACATTCTGAAACATTAAGAAAGCAAGAATGCGACTTGGGGACACAAAACAGACAATATTCGACTTCAAATGAATTAAAAAGCTTTTTAGCACTAGAATTACGGCAATCATTTTATCCTAGAAATACGGTGGGGGTCGTTTTGACTCCAGAGAAGAAATCTGCATAGTTTCCCACGTAATGTTAAATATTTTTAAAAACTAGTTTAAAATAAACATATTCATAGTAAATGCAGTTTATTTAAAGAATACAGAGATTTTCGTACGTAATAAAATATTTTAAAAAAGTTTGAAATGCTCTTCAAAAAACCAGCGCTGTTTCAGTTGCATTTCAGAAGCTAGCGGCTTATGGTTCCTTTTATGTACAAAAACATTGTAAATGCTTCAGGTTCTTAAAATGATATGTTCTAAGAGACATTTTTGAGTTTCTGCTCTGTTTCAGCATCAGTATGTATTTGCAGTTCTTTTTTTCCCAAAAGGGTCAAAATGACACCTACCTACAATTTTAGTTGTAACCCTTTAGTTTAGGTTCAAAAGAATCGCAATTTTCTTGAAAACTTTTTATTAAGACACAGCACGATTATTTAGGAAAAGTCAAGGAAGGATTAAGCTTTTTACGAAAATACAGAGGAGTAGTTGGCAAAAAAAGTTTGATTGGAGTCAAAATGACCCCTCCCGTAATTCTAGTGTTAAATTGAGTTTTCAGCTTAGAAATTTTTCTTTTTTTGTGACATCACACTGGACTACTTAAAGACGTTTTGTATACAAGAAGTTTTATCAGATATCCTCTATTTTTTATAGGCTGCTATGATTGTTTCTAATACATACACAGAGCTTGTATTTATTTATTTGATGCCACCACAAAAACCATTTCCGACGCACAAATTCAAAGCACATTAGGTTGGTTGAATTCAGGCACTGACTACAAACACGAAAAAATACAGACATGAATGAAAAGAAAACAGAAGAAAACCGCATTCAATACGAGAGAAAAAAAAAGAAAAGAAAAGGAAAAAGAAGCTTAACGGAATGCGTTTCCATTAGTTGAGCTAATGTCATTTCCGAGGTTAATTGTAAAGAAATATGTAGATGAGTATGTCACTGAAAGATAAATGTGTTGTGTTGTGTGATAAAGCGTGCAAAAACTACCTATTGTTATTAGTTAACGTCTTTCTTTGCACTTTTCATTTTAAATGCGTTTAAAAAAAACTCCCATGGTCAGTTGCAACTTTTGTTACATAAATCACGGACAGAAAAATTCTTTAAATGCTTGCTTCTTTTTTAAGGAAACATTTAACAGGAAGACGTGCGTTTTCTAGTTTCAGTTAAGGACCGTTCACTAATTTTGCGAAGCAGAATGAGAAAAAGGGCGATGCACGAACCAAACACAAGGGGGGGGGGGAGGGTATATAAGAAGCGTGTACAGTTAGTTATTTTAACCGCTAAAGAGCGTCAACACATGTTCGAACTACCTCCTCGCCTTCGTGAGTTTAAGAGCAACAACTGCAACCTTAGGATTAGAACCAGTGACCCTCTGGTTGCGAATTCAATACGTTACGATTGGTTCACAATTCGGGCAAAAAACATGTACGCCTAAGCTGAACCATATAGTTCCTTATTTGATGAAAGTTAATGACTAAAGGTTATCATGCCTCAGTCCCTATAGTCATCATATTTTAAGCAAATGGCGGTTGTGATGGTACTTCAACCCGTCGAGTTTTCTCCGCCGCAGTATTTCTATTAAGACTAATAATGCTCGGAAGTCCTCTAAAAAGGCGTTTCTCACTTAAGTTTGATTTGGGCTGGATTACGGTAACGTGATCACTTAAATTTGAATGATACTTAATGTCTTGTTTTGTTTATTTTGAGAAATATTTAAAATTTTGATATGAATCTGATGGCCTAACTGATTTTTTGACGAAAAATTTTCATTTCAATAGAATTTTTGGGATGATTGTCGCGCGAGGATTTTTGAAAGCTCATTGATACAACGTTACCGTAACCTTTCCTTGATTTGAACAAATTGCGCTACATATGACTGTTATTATGCGAATTAATTGTGCATCATGAGCATGATGACCCTATTAACTTTTGCTACTAACTATTGCCAGTTCCGCACCGCCCGCGACAGTGACATACTAATTGCTGCATACGTCATTGGTTCTACATGATTTAATTAGCAGCAATTAAGTTGCCAATCGCTAGCTGATTGACTTTGATTTATTTCATTTTGTTAAAATTTACTTTCACCCAACTAATTCCACTATGATGACAGAAAGGGTTTTACTAGTGGTATAAAGTCAATGTGAAATGACTGTCAAAGTGAAAAAAGTTGAATCGTTTTAGAAACTATAAAGAAACTAGAAGACCCGACAGACGTTGTTCTGTTCAAACTTTGTAAATTGAAAAGATAAAAATTTTCAATAAACTATCAAGTGTTTGAACCGTTCTGTTGAAAAAAAAAGTTAAAAAAAAAGTGTTTGAAGCTGCTATGGTGTCAGAATGCGTATATTTATTACAACTTGATTTATCTAATGCCCGCTGAGCAGTTATTTTATTAACTATTTTTTCTCCCGTATTTGATGGTTTGTTCCTTCAGCCATACTCAAAGGATTAAAAGCGTCCTCAAATATTAAGTGTAAAAGTCTAACTACCCATCTGGAACACACGGGAAATCTCGCTGCAACATCCCCCATATGAAAAAGAATAAAACAATCGAAAGGATATCGTTCAGGAAATTAGATAAAGGTAAAAACAGTTCTCTGAATAAGCGAAAATCACTCATCCCCCCCCCCTCCCTTCAGATGTAAAATAAACTCATTCTTCAACTAAAATGACTAAAAACTCTTTAAAAACGAAAAACAATTATTTGTAATTTGAAATATTTCACCAAATAAACAAAAAATACAATAAATTACATTAACAGCAACTTTAAAATGGAAACAAATGATCACACAACTCGATTGTTTATAGCCAAAGTCGCCAAACAACCACGTTACTGTAATCCAGCCGATCAGTAAGCAAAGCCAAATCCAACCGATTAGTGGACCGATCTTTTGAACGAAAACTTTTTAAATTTCATATATTGCCTAATTTGTTCTTTCCACCAAAGATAAAGATCTTCCACTGCACTGATCTTTTGTGTACAGAACTACCCTGTTGTAATTTATATGGACGAAAATAAAATTTGTTTCGTCTTTAAATTCCATCATCTTCATCATCTTTTCCTTTAATAATGTACTGATTAGTTAGATAATACTTAAAGTATTCTTGACATTGGTGCCAAAAATCAGATGGATTTCAGCAGAGAAACAAATGTTGTTAGGTGCGGTACTTTCTGATCATTTGGTTAAGAAAACCTAAAGCACCGATCCGGTCACATGGTTCAACTACGACGACAAAACACACGTTTTGCGTAAACCTTAAAGTACTTTACTTAAAAATGTATTGCGGGACCTAAAATCGTTGCTTTCAAGAAATGAAGGCCTCACTCTCTCACTCTAGGTTTTATCTATTCTCAATTGACATATCACAGTAGGAAATTTTCGTTACAAAAAACGGAGCTGGCTTTCTTACTGTCCTTTGGCAACGGGTTAAATATTTATTTCAATTCTCGCTCAACAATAGGTTAAAATAAACATTAATCATTTGGGAGATATAACCATCCAATGTTTAAATTAATTAATTAATTAACAAAGACGTTTCCGATTCGATCCATCGCGCTTCGAAACCATGCTTGCCACAACTTAATTACACACAAAAAATTTGATCAAAATCGGTCCAGTCATTTAAAAGCCTTATGGTGACAAACGTTCGCACAGAAGATTTTTATATGTTAAGATTTTTAATTTAAACTGCGGTGGAAGTACTTAATATGCATTATAGAACCCACATGCCTTCCCGCGTTACCGTAGCAACACTCAATGAAATCCAGGGCTGGCGGAGTAGAACTGTTGACCGACTACCGCTCCGACTCCGGCAATTTCAGAGTCTTAAACTACGACTCCAATTCTACGACTCTGACTATGGATCCGCAGCCTTGGCAGAATTGAAAACTCGGAGGGAAAATTACTGACTCCGACTCTTGGAGTTTCAAAGCTTTCATCAACTCCTGACTTCGATTCCTTTGCTACAAAATTAGCAGGACTCCGACTTTACGATTCCGACTCCGGATTCGCAACCTTGGCAGAATTGTGAACTCGGAGGAAAAATTACTGACTCCGACTCTTGGAATTTCAAAGTCATCAACTCCTAACTTTGATACTTCCTTTACTCCAAAATTGGTCCGACTCCGACTCTACGACTCCGACTCCGCAGCCCTGGTAAAATTCCAAGCAAAACAATTAATCCTAAACTCCCACGACAGCTGCGGTTCCTTCACAGCAAACATGTTCATTGTCTGCTTCTTTGCATTGCAATGACAAAAGTAATCTTCAAAAATAAAAGGAGTGGAACAGCGAGTAGGCTCCTTGAAAGTTATGAAAATGGCTAACCTTCCACCAGACACTGAATGCGTTTACTATTCTCGGAGCGTTAACTGTTCGCCCTTCGCCCGAACCAGCCCTAAGGTAGATTACACGTGCGAAGGTCTGAGGAGATCGCCAGACTCAGACTAGAACGATTAGCAGGGCCAGTTATAGGCAGATGACTACCGGTATGCAGTCTTCTTAAGCTGGGCAAGAGTTTTTCATGCAAAACAAGAACTTGTTACGGGAAACATCTGCCAGTAGATCAACGGAAGTTGCTTTGTTAGTTTAATGAAGCAGTCTTCAAAAGTCATCCTTCATTATGAAAAGTCGAATCTTATGACGCGTTCATTAGATTGCTGTTACCTGAGCTACGTTTCCACTTAGACGTTTTTTTAGAAGATTAAATTCGTCATTATCCACTGAGGAGGTGGACGTCAATCAGGTTTGCTAAAAGAAATGAAATTTTGTATTTGAAATACTTTTTTGCCTATTTCAGGTACTTTAGAAAACTAATAGATCATTCTGAAATATTTAGTTCTATTAAGAGCAAATGGAAGCTACTCCAAGGTTCCAAATAAGTCGCTAATGTCGGTGGAGAAATAATGAGGTTTAAGAATGGAACATTAACGTCGGTACAATGTTCTTGAGATGAAATAATAGAGCATCAGTGACCGCGCAAAGGTTTAGAGTTTCTATCCAGCCTTGTAGTTAAACTACTTAATTGTGACCAACTAGCATTTTAAAGAAAGAATTCGATACATTTTTGCAATCTTCCAACTCAGAGATGTGGCTAAAGCTTTTTCAAGGTGTGAAAATGATCCTTGATACTTTTGAGAGCAGTTAAGACTATTTTGGAGGAGTGAACTATACGAAAACAGTGAAGACTACAATAATGACCAATCCCCCCCCCCCCCCCCAAAAAAAAACCTTCTAAGGATCATATGGAAGATGGCAGGGAAAGAAAGGATGTGTGTACTACTTGAACATTTAACCCTTTAGAAAAGTTATGCCCCCCTTTTTTTTTCTTTTTGCCCGAGGGCTGAGTCTAATATTAAAATGAATCTCGAGGGCCAATAATATTTAATATAGTCACATTTTTTTCTAAATAACATAGTGAAACACGGGAAAGGAAGCAAAATTAAAAACTAAAATAGTTGTTACTATCATTATTACTACACGTTTGTTTTATTAAACGAAATTTCCACGTGCTTTTTGTCGGAAGTCGATGACTCAAAGCTTATAACTCGAATATTCCTTTATCTCGAAGTTTTCCTTGGTTTCCAAACTCTTGAGACTGCTGTGGAAACTTCCCATAACTCGAACTACCAATAACTCGAACGATTTAGCCGGTTCCTTGGGAATTCAAGTCATGGAGAGTTGACTGTATTCGGCTCCAAATTTGCAACAATCATTCTTAATTCCAAATGAAAATGATTGGTTGCTTTGGAATCTCCCAGAACCTACTTTATGGTTGGTAACATTGAATATAGCAGCGGGCACATGGTCGTACGTTGGAACTACTGCAATAGAACGTTTGACAGTTGGAGTTTGTCCACTTAAGTTAAAGAAAAGTTAAAATATATTAATATGCAATTTTCTTTAAAAATCCAATTGCTTTTCCCTCACTTTCCACGATGCTAAATTTTTATTTATGATACAAAGTGTGAAAATACGCTTGGCTAAATCATTGAAGCGTATTTTTGATTTTCAATGTGCAAAGTATGCTTGCAGGGGCGTTAAAAATATCTTACTCGTGAAGGAGTAAAAACTTTAAACTTATTTCCTTGGAACGACTACCTTTTCTTGTAGAACTCAAAATGCCTACTCTGACAATAATCCCCCATTGTTCATTGTGAGAAACAGAATCGCGGTGGCTATGACATAATTTGAAAACACTTCTGCCACTTATCGAGAGATGGGCTCGAATCCAGGACAAGAGTCTCGGGATTTTGCCGACCAAAATATCTTCACTCCGTTTGAAGAATTAGTCCTTCATTCATTACCTGAGGATAAATGTTGGATGAAGCAATAAGCGAGATATTTCTTTTCTTTAATGTAGATTACAATCAAAGGGTAAAATATTGGAGTTTGATAGAGCAGAAATACATCTGAAAATGACGCTGATAGAATGTTGACGGCCTACATGCTATCAGAAGCTAATTGTACCAGAGTCTTTTTTCAGTCACAACGTGATTTTCGTTATAAGAATTGTACAAACTAAAGTATGTAGATCAGTGTATAAACAAGAAAATCAACTTAAGCCGGCTAAAACTAATTCTTGAATGCTATGGTCAGGACAAATTTGAATTTACAAAATTATCGTAAATTTGTAACTGTTTCTAAGTTTAGCCTGTCAAAATGCAGTAAGTTGATTAATCTAAAAGAAAGGGGGGACGGGGGCAGATAAAACTAGATAACTTAAAAAAATTATATACAGAAAACCGAAAACTAAGTGATCAGAGCGCTTGGCAATCAACAGCTACTCCTGTTATTATCTTCAAATTACAACTGTTCGTTCAATTAATTTTATATTTGCAAACAAAAAAAAAAGACAAAGATTTCAGTTACACATATTTAAAAAATCTAGGTTTCCGTTCTTTTGCTTGACTTTTATGTTTATTTTTAAGAAGTGCTTCGAACTCAGTTTTCTTCTCTTCTTCGGTTTTTAGTTGCTTGGCATAGATATTCAAAATAGTTTCGTCGGAAGGTAAACTAACAGCAAGATCTTCAGCCATTTTGCGAAGAAGTTCTTTATTTTTGAAGACTAAGAGCAGGCGGGGGACTACTAAACATTCCAACGTAGCTGTCGCAAAAACACGGTTATTTCCAAAATGTTCACCTACGCTAAAGAAGTATCCTGATTTTGCACTCTCAAATTCCAAGCGTTTATTTTGAACTTTCTGCTCCTTTAATTTATCAGATTCATCCGTCAAGATTTTCAACTCTTTCCCTCTTAATCCAGTTTCTAGTACATAGAACTGGAGATCTCGAACGATCTTACATTCTCCAGCAACAACGAAAAAAGACCAGTACGGCTTATTGCCTTTCAATCCGTTGTATATTTCAAAGCGTTCAGGATAAGTGCGTAGCCTTATATAAATATCCAAAACCTTGTATTCTTCGCGCGTCCACCCAAATTTCCCGAGTGCTTCTGACGAGTGCAAGCACTGGACTAAATGCGAATAAGCGGCCTCCATGTTGTCCCAGACGATTCCAAAATCTTCTTTCTTAAGCATTAACAACTCTGAGTATCCAACTGTTTGAGTTTCCATCGATGGAGGTCTATTTTGCAATATATCTCCATGTCCGAAGCATTCACCTTTCCGCAACAACTTTTGTGGCCAACTTACAGTCCCGCCAGCGCCATCAGGAGATTTGTACCATGACGATATCACTCCAGACACGACAATGTACATCGCTTGAGGAGGATCGTAAAACTCACCCTGATGAAGCAAATATTCATCCGCTGGGTATGTGACAAACACTACTTTGCGAACCAAAAGCTGCTTTGTGTTGTTTGGAAGTCTTTGAAAAAATCTCAGAGTTTCTAGATCTGTAAAAACATCAGACGGAACTTCGTCATCCCGACTTTCAGGAGGAAGAGTTAAGTAACGTTTAGTTTTAGGCGACACAAAGCTAGAGGTAGTAGCTGATACAAGTTCCTCTTTAATACCTAATTTTAATTCATTAATAGTTTTTAATTCTTTAACCTCACTTTCCATGTTTATCCGTCGTACTTAACTCTTTATAAGATTGAGATCTATTCGTTTTCACTCAACTAATAGACAAAACAAATACATCGCGTTTTAAACAAACTGCAGAGATAAATCATTTAATAAAGTTTTGAGGAAATTATGAAATCGTGTTTCAAACTATAATTAAGGCAAACCTAAATTGGCAGTTTCGTAATGTTGTGATTAGAATCTGCGTAGCCTTCACAGTGCTGTCAGGTTAAGGCATAGACCATCACCACACTGGAGTCTGTGTGGACTCTAGTTTGGTGGTGCATAGACTAATAATAAGATCTTATCATTAGTCTATGGGTTAGGTTTGGCCCAAATTACACGTAAGCCATTATTAACCATCAATATGTAACTCGATGCATGGCCCCACTAAATTTCGCTTCAATGCCATCTAGTGGGGCCATGCTCGATATTATTAACATCATTCTTGTTAACCGTTCTGAAACACATAACAAGATTGATTGAAAATTCATTTAATAAAAATAAAATTTTTATGGCAACAGTGATCAATTTTACAATTTCCAATTTATTAAATCGACGTTTTTTCCCCGTGCCATCGGGACCGAATTCGTCGTCAAATGTTATTAATTATTTCACTCCATATAAACTTTGTTTTAATAGTTATTTGTTTTAATAATAGCAGCAACAGCAGTAAAATATATTGATAGAGCAATACATTATGCGAAATACAACGTCAGCTCAGTAGCGGTAACCTTACTGAAAATACATTATGCATCTTGATAACTAGAGGGAAGATTTCGGTATTTGAGAAATTGGCGATCTTGAGCCATCGGCGTCGAATTTTTGGCACCAATGCCTACGCGAGGGTTGTTTTTCCTTTGCACGCGTTAGCAAAGAGGGGGATATTTCGATAATTGGGAATCTGGCGCGGTCGTCTCAGTTTCTGTGCAAATAATTTTATTTCGGTAACCCCGCTGATTTATAGTAACCCTATGTGAATAGACGTTTCGGTTCTCTTTGTTTAGATTTGCAATGAAAAATACATCTCGCGCAGGCACTGGAGCCAAAAACCGACGCCAATGAAGAAAGATCGCCAGATTCCCAATTATCGAAATCTTCCCGCAAAGAGTAAAAAAATATTTATTTGCACAAGATTACCACAAAGTAACAGGCTTAACAAAATAAAATTGTTCACGCCAAAAATTTGACGAACCAATTTTCAATATTCCCTAAGCGGAGATTGTCTTTCATTAGATATACATATTATTGTATTAATAACAATCGTCTCTTGGGGACCAGAATAATTAATTTTAAAGGAATTTTAATTTTAAAGGAATGCAAAACTGGCAGATACATATTTTCATTTGAGAAACTACTTCATTTTAAATGAAGTTGAATATAAACAGATCAAATAAGTGTCATAGCACTAAAAGAGGTAACTGGAACTTCTAGGTTTTAAATAAAAAAAAACTTTTAGAAAGTAAAAAACTTTGCTTGGATCAGTGGAGAATTTGCAGTTAAGAATGACAAGGAGGATGATTTTTTTTTTTTTTTTTTTTGAACGCACACACAAATTATGATTATAGAACTAAGGGAGCTCCAGCACCTGCTCGTTTCGCCTGCGAAATCTCGTTCGCCACTTGCAGTGGCACATTGCCGCATACGGTGGGTAACAATTGATGATTTTGATGTTTTTTACTGGGATGTCCGACCCCTTATCTCCGCCCCAAGGTTTTGAGGCTTAAAGTTTAGAAGGATGAGACAAGGTAGAATGGCTCCCCCTGGATGTCCTACAACCAACGGTACTAGTATTGTTTAGGTAGACTTTGCCAGTTTAGATGAGATAAGGTTGCAAACACACACACACAGACAGAAGGGCACAGAACAACTAGCTGCGTTTCCCGGTTTTGCACGGTCCACTTCGAAAATAAAATTTATTTCAAGTGACGCGTGTTCAAAAATCAGGATTGAACAAAAAAATAATGATAATAATAATAATAATAACTAGAAAAATTTTGCTGGAGATTGCGGAAAAACAACCAAAAAGGAAAACATTTTAAATCCGCCGAATACAGGAAAAGCCTCAAAGTCAGAATTTTATTTGTTCATATTCGAGAAAAAAAAATGGCAACAGATCTTTTTTCTAAATGATTTTCTTCACGCTACAAATTTTAATAAAAGCATTTTTACAGAAAGTTGAGATGAAGCACTGAATAATAATTTGAATGGAGGAAAGCCTTCGAAAAATATGGATTTTATGTCGAAATCTCAGTATCATAATTAATAGCTTTTAATTGATATATCTGCTAATTATTATCAGAGGATGATGTTAAATAGCCAAACATAAAGATGGAAAAATTACGAATCTATCGATACCTGGTTCTATAGTCAGTTCATAGGCGTTCGGGTGAAGTAACTCGGACATAGATACATACATAGGTACATACATAGATACGCTAATTTTTTTAAGATTGCAATGCCGAACTTGCAGCACTTGAGAAAAAGATATTTATGCAGGCAAAAAAAAAAAAAAAAAAAAAGAAGTCGAATTGAATTTCTTACAGGAACTCGATATTTTCCCTTCGTTGTTTAAGCACGTGGTTTATGAACGATCCCCAGCCAGTAGCTGACCCGATTCAAAAAGTTACAGAACGTATCTTCTCTCGATATCTTGATTTGTAACGTAGCAGGATGTATTGTTTTGTGACAACAGTTATAAAATGAAACAATTAGAATCGGCAAGCCAACAGGGGACTGTCAGCGGTGGAATTAATCGAGCGCGAATAATAATTAAAGCACAAGCGATAATAATCACCCAAGCCCTTGTACCGGAACGGATCGATTTAAAAATGAACTGAAACGAAGAATAATACACAACAGAACAAAAAAAAAAAAAATCTCCGCAACAATCCAAACCGAGAGGAGTCGAGATTAGACGTCCAATTTGCAATGTGGTGGCGTGCTCGCTACGCTCTGAAAAATACGCAAGTGCGGATAAATTGCTGGTAGGTTGGTTTACATCGTTAAGCCCAGGAAGGAAAAAAAAATGGCGTGTTTGTTCCGTCACGTAACGATTTTCGATGCATCGGTATTTTGTGCTTGACATATCTTTATTGTAAGATTGGAGGAAGAATTCGGAAAGGTTAAAACAACATCAATTCTTACAGCATTGGTATTTTTTAAACGAGGATAATAAGGTTCTGGAACTGTTAAATCAGTGCGGTATAAAAAAGAACATTCACGGATGTAAAAACAAGATGGATAAATTCGGAAGCCGATATGAGTTTGATTTAAAAATGATTACTTTTACATCGGCAAAACTTCAGAAAGAAACTAAGTTATTAGACTCAAATTGTGCAATGAAACACGTTAGCACGTGTTTCAGAGATAAGGGCATCCATCTACAGGGTGATTCAGAAAGAAGGAAGGTGTTTCAAACGTGTATACAATAAAACCTGTCTACAAAGATACTGTTGGGACCTAAAAAGATATTGTTATAGACAGGTTATCCTTATAGAAAGTTTGATTATTCGTGCTGACATTTTGCTGGGACCAAGGAAAATATCGTTATAGACAGGTTTATTGTTAAAAACAGTATCGATATACACAGGTTTCATTGTATTTCTAAGAGTAAAAATGGAACAAAAACGATTTTTTAACAAAATTAAATCATTCCGAAGGTGTTCTATGTTCTCTCATCCTGAGATGTGAACGATACCACACCCAAACTCTAACACCCTCAGGGCATTTTTTCCCACAACCTAACAATTGTTTGGCGCAGAAAAGTCTATTAAGGCTCTTGCGCCAAAAGACCCAACCAACTCCAAATCCAGCGAAACTCGTTGTAGAATGTACGCAGTCACAGAAGCAATTGCTGCAGTGATCGAATTTTTCAGTTCATCAAGATTAGCAAGTAATGAGAATGTAAAACATTATCCTTTACATTTCCCCACAAGAAAAAAAATTCCATGGTGTTAGGTCTGGTGACCTACGGGGGTCCAAACATAAAGTGCTAAATCACGTCTCCCTTAATCGCTAGTTTGACTTACTGAATAATAAATAACAAGTGGGACGCATACGATAACACGCAGAAACAGAAACATCTATAAACTTTACAACTCTCTTTCATTTAAGGCCTACCCAGAGAGATACAATTTGATCTTGTGCAAAAGGCCGAGAAGCGATCCCACCAGAGAGCAGTAAGTCCAATATTCTCAAATCAGTAACTTTATGAAACCCCGCCATCCTTTTCTGAACCACCCTGTATTCTTCAGTACTTGGAAATGGAATTTTTCACAAGTGTTTCTTGTAACTCTAAAATCAGTCAGCACAATTTTCATTGCACATGTGTGCATCTCCAACTAACAGAAGTTCCTCTTAACTGCATTTATCACGTCAGAAGAACTTTTTAATGACTAAAATATGTAGTTTATAATTTCATAAATAAGTTTTTAGAAATAAATAAATTAAAATAAATGTTAAGAAAGTATAAATTAATTTAATTGTCGTTCATTTTGCATGTTTCCGAAGCATTTCCGCTTCTGAACAGTTTATTTTTGTGCATTAGAACCTTAGACTTAAACTCAAAACGCAAATAAATGACATAAAATGTTATGAAATGAAAAATAAAATCAAATTCATAACGAAGATACAAGTTTGTTTTTAAGTACTCATCAACTTCTGCTAAATAATTCCTTATAAAACAATATTTCAATGTATAATTTAAATTTCGAAACGAATAACTTAAATTGCTTTACAGATTAAAATAAAATCTATCCATATCTAATTTTCTTGTCACTTTTAATTAAAAAAAAAAGATTGCATGCCGCAGAAATTTGTAATTTATAATGAAAATCTTTAAAAAAAAAAAATCTGGTTACCACATTCAAATGATTTTAACTTGTTTTATTTCAGCTTTCTTTTTTACTCCATGCTCACAATGAAATTAATAACAACGTTTTTCTTTCTTTTTTAAAAAAAAGTTTAGATCAGAGTCGCCCCGAACTTAAATTTTTGGAAGGGTAGAAATTCTCAATTTGCTGAATAAAGCTCCAAATTTTGTCGAATGATGATGATGTTGCCGAATCGTCAGGTAAAAACTGCCGAATAAAGAAGTTTTTGGGAGGTCACAGTGACCTACCGTGACTTCCCATCTGGGCGACTCTGGTTTAGATTTATACTGATAAAAATGATTCTCAATCCTCCCTTCCCTAACACTCATTATGGACTACAAATGTTGTGAGTACTTGTAACTTTTTCAGCATAAAAATAAATAGATTTAACTATTTATTACTGCACGTAATTCGGCTAACTTTTAGTGCTAGATCTAGAAATTCACGCACACACGCAACAACAATTTTTTCTATTCATTATTATTATCTTTGCTAAAATGTTTTTAACCGTGCTTATCGAAAATTCACCTAATTTTCGAGAATTAACTCAAAGTGAAACCGGAACTGTAGTGTGGCACTGCATCACGTGAATTAAGATCATAACTTTAAGTTAATGCCAAAGGAAGAAAACATTCGTGAAGAATATTAAATCTGTCTAACTTCCGTATCTGGGAATTAAACGATTCAATTATTCCATTCTTTCACTTCCTGATAAACCTTTTTCATCTTGATCTTTGTTTTTCTTCCTGCTCAATAAAAACATTAACGAGAATATGAAAAATGACTTAAAACGAGGCAAAGAGTTAATTTCAAAATTAAGTTTAGTGTAACCGCAACTGTAGCTAATAATTACTGTAACACAAGATTCACATCTGCAGACCATCCTTCGTTTTTTTTTTTTTTTTTTTGGTATTTCGCTGTGCAACAACATATTAACAAAATAAATTCACGCTTAATTTCATAAAAAGCGCAAAAATAAAAACTACATAAAACATTAAATAACTTTTTAAAAATTATTTATCAAAAATCGGACTCCAAGGTGCTTTTCATCTTCAAAAACTACAATTCTATGCTAAATTTCATGTTTCTAGGCATTGCCGTATTGCTGGAAAGCGTGACACCCACATGAAGATATGTAAGAGACATATGTATGCATATAATGATCGACACCACGTTAAAAAAATCTCCCGCGTTATAGAATATTAACCACACATAGCACATGTTACTAATACTTTTATTTAAAAATTTTTGGTATTTTGAATCAGACATGAAATTTTGAAGTAAAATCTTAGATGTTGCTCGTAAAAAGAAATCGATTAATCAAATCTGAAACGAAAGACCGATATGGACAAATTTCTGAGCATGCATAGAAAATGTAATTACTATACAAGTATTTTATTTGTTGGTTATTCAATTTACTTTAGAAATTGCCCTTTTTTAATATAAACAATGTTTACTATTTATTATATTAGTTAACTTTAATCACGTGCATTGACATATTTCAGTTTCCTTACTAATACCCTTTTAAGCGGGACCAATAAGGTATAGGTATACATAACGTATGAAAGTATATGAAGTGAAATAAACCTTTCAAGCTTGTGTGTTTCTGTAACTGCGCACAAAACAAAGCAATAAAAAACAAAATGAAAATGAAAAAGGGGGAAAACCCGTAAGCAATGCCAAATACTAAGAAGCGAATTCAAAACAGAAGCAATTAATGAAGGTGCAAATACCGAAATGATTATTTAAGCAAATTTAATTAAATTTCCATTTTTTAATGAAATTACCATTCAAAACATCTCATCGTTTAATTAATTTGGAGATAAATCAAATCTTTAAAATTAGTGAACAAAAAAAAAACTGTCATCGAAAAAAAGATAGTAGAAAAAAATAAGGAAGAAACGAACTGGCAAAAATGAACAGAACAGGAAAGGAAAAGAGCAAAAAAGCAAAGGCGGAAGACAGCTGAGTTGGGTCACAAACAGAAGCGGTATCCATAGAAACGATACTACTGACACGATTTCATGTCTCGGGCTACCGCAACGAGGAATACTTTTTCCTAGAATTTTCGATTCTCCACCATATCGATGCCACTCCTTTCAAACATTGTAATTATGTCACCAGCCAGGTTCTGAATACCTTCAAAATAATAAAAATGTAATCAGAAAGGCTTATTTGTTTTGAATTGAGTGGAGAGCAGATGGAAGAGAGCAGGAACGCAGTCAGGGGCATCCCGATGGGAGGTTACGTGGGATCACTTTGACCTTCCAAAAAATTCCTTATACGCCAAATTTGGAGCCAATATTGCAATTTTGAGATTATTTTTTTCTTTAAAAATTCTTAAAATGATTTTAAAAGATGACTGACGTTCTCTCTCTCTCTCTTTCTCATTAGATGTTACGTATGTACGACATATATGCGCAGGTGCGGATACAAGGAGGTGGAGGGCATGGGGGGTCATGATCCCTCCTAACCCGTTGACAATATTTTCTGCCCACATTGTGTTTAAACATTTTATGAAGGAAATGTAAACAATTTCAATTGTCTTTTCAATTCATAAATTATGTTTGAAAGAAAAAAAAAATTGAAATATACTTCTTTCTATTGATTATGAAATGAATCAGTAACATTTATGCCCAATTAGGTGCCTTATTCCTGGCCGATTTGGTTCTTTTTATTGACATTTAAGCAGTTTCAGAAATTTTCCGTGCCATAGGTTTCTTTCCGGGAGTGGGGGACATTCTTCAACGTGATCCCCCCCCTTCCTAAAATTATAGTGTGTATCCGCCCCTGTATCTGTGTTCTCATTTTATCACACAGCAAAATTGGACTTTCATTTGGCAAATAAAGAAGTTTCCGTCCCTTCCGTCAGTTCGGGGCGTCCCTGAGCGCAAACAGAAGAGGCAATTTTTTACATATGAGGGATTGTTAGTATCCCCCCTTCTCCCTCCAAAAGGTAAATTCTGGCTGCACATGCGGGAAAAAAAGCATTTTTAAGATGAGATAATGCTTCTTGTCACAATCCGAGAACTTTTTTCATTATGAATTGCATGGAACAAACTATCAAAATAGCTGGAGGTTTATTTATTTATTTATTTATTTTTATTGTTAATTTTTTTTTCATTTCTGTATGTTATTTTAAATTTTGTAAAACTCAGGAAAAGAATCACCCCATGTCTGTTAAAAATTAACATTGTATTTCAACAGTTATTCATTTTGAAAACAGAATCGCTTACGTAACGCCCCTTCTACAATAAAAAATTCTAAAGCAAATTATATAAACGTTTAGAATTTAAAAAAATGAGCATCTTAAATATGTATAAGTCGTTTTTGTACAATAATATAGGATTTTTTCAGCTTATTACTTTTATAGCTAAATCTTTACCTTTTAATGTCTGTGCGCATCGCAATAAACTCCTTCTTTTATTGAAACAAATAGACAAATGGAAATACCCCAGAGACCGATGAATCAAAACGCAGGCAGACTAATTTAGCAGAAGACAAACAAATGAATACTGATAAAATAACAGCGTAAGGTTTAAATGTGTACATTCATATACAGATAGATATTTATATCAATAATACCATACACATTTACACACCAAACAAATGTCTACCCTTTGTTTTGATTAGATTTTTTTTTCTGCCGTAGACTGAAACAACAATCTTGATAGGGAGAAATAAAATTCAGCTAAATTCAATGTGCAATTCAACAAATTGGGCGAAAAGGAAAACATTATCCGTTTGCTCTCTGCTTTTCTTTATTCCCGGGAAGCAGGAAAAGAGAATGGGAAGGATTGAAAGGAAGTTTTAAAATAATATCTCACTCAATCTGTCAAATACCAGTGAATCCTCAATTTTCGATATTTCCTTTTATTCTTATTACTTATCCTTTCGCTGCTTATTTATTTATTCATTTATTTATGTATGTATCTTCTTCGAAATCCAAGATTTCTTTTTAAAATTATTTTCCCCGAGATCAAAGCAGTGATGCAGTATGACGTAATAACTCAAAAGCTTACGTAATTTTGACTTGCTCGTCAGTTTTATGGTACAAGGTGAAAACCCCTTTTTACGACAATAGTTTTTATTTTAATTATAATTATTAGTTTTAATGGAGGGATTTTATAAATTCAGTAGCTTTATAAGAGTCAAGTGCAATGGTTTTTTATTTAATTTAAAATAAGGTCACTTTTATTGTAAATAAAATGGGGATTTCAAATTGCAAGTCAACAAATTAGCCAAATTTTACTTGTTTTAGCCAAATTCCAAAAATTTTAGTCAAAGACCTAAATTTAATAAATTTTAATTGTGAATTTTTGAATTTTTTTTAGAAAACTTCAATTAGAAAACAAAGGGATAATTTCATAAAATTCATTATTTTAAATATGCAGCATAATACTCTTACGTTTACTAATAACAATACACATAAGTTATTTAATAACAATACATAAGACATGAAGTTCAAAATTTATTGTTATTTTTTTACTTGCAGATTTTCTAATGCTAAGTTTGAGGATAGAGAGGAAATGCCTTTATTTCTATTTTTTGTGGAAAATTCTGAGAATTTTCCGTTTGCCAAGACTTTTGCCAAATCAGAGTTTCTTTTGCCGAATTTTATGATTTAATCGCATTTGGTGCGGTGGCAAATGCTTAGTGCGGGCCCTGATGTATGAAAAAAATATTCAAATTAACCGTTTTTTATTGATAAAATATGTAAGAAAATTTTTTTGTTCGAAATGAACTCATTAAATGTAGTTGAGCACAATATTATTTAGTTTGAATAAATCTCACAGCAAAAAGACATTTGAGCTTATTGTAGGGAAGCGCGATAAAATATTTCAATTAAATATGATAGCTCTACACAAGGTGAATTAAATATCTTAAAATTATTTAGCTAATAATACTGTCTATCAAACATAATCGTAAACTCGAACAAATGAAATTGTGAAATGTATCTGTATAATAATTCGGTCAACATTTGAAAGGTAATTAGATTAAATGCAATTTTATGATATTATATTGAAATGAAAGGACAATTTTAAGCTCAATATTTCATTCATCAAGTTGCTAGATAGTTTGTGGGTTGCAATCATCTAATGAATGTTAACTAGGATATAATTAGTTCATTTTATTACAAGAGTAAAATGTTACATTAAAGCAAAAATATCGTAAAAATCAATAATAATTTAAGTTGCAACAAGTGAATCAATGAACTTCAGATTGAAGTGAGTTAATTCATTTAATTTTAGGCTGTTAAAAATTTGCAAAACTTTTTAATGAAATACCATTTTATTAGATCTCGAGTTGTGCTTTGCAGTTGGATAATGTTATGTTATGTAATCGAAGAATGAAGTACTTCACACACAAACATTGTCCAGATATTTTCATAATAAATAAGCATAGAAAAAGGAAAATGTTTCGAGATGGAATTTTTTTTAGAAAAAAAAACATAAATAAATAATGAATATGTAAATACATTAAATTAAAAAACACGATAATTAACCTAAAATAATATTAATTAAATAATAAAATTAATATGATTAATATCAATTTTTCATATAATGATAAAAAAATATATTCTAAAATTATTTTTGATTAACAATTTTAATTTTTACCTTTTTAGAAGGGTTTTTACGAAGGATCCAAGTAACATTTCCCTCATGTTGCAAAGGAAATAATTGTTATAAAAATAATTAGCGAAAGATATTCATTGAGCTTCATCACTAATTAAAGTTTATAGAAAACTACAGAACAAATATTCGTAATGTGTTTCGCCAACTGTCGAATTGAAAACCAAGACAATGACAGGATGAACGAATCACGTTGAAGTTCACATCGTAATAAAGAAAAAGAAAAAAAACTAAACATCCATAAAGAGGCGCAAAAAAGACGTTTTACACACGCGGTTACCAGGTGGAGACTGTGACCTCTCCTACTCTTTCGATAATGAAGGGACTTTCCACAAATTGTGATTCAATTTTGCGTAATTATAATCGAACACTAGTGTTTTCTCCTAGGGGTAAGGTTTAATTTCTAACGAAAGAAGTACGATAGTCCTATGGGAGCAGGGGCGCTCCGAACTTAAACTTTTGGGAGGGCAGAAATTTTCAATTTGCTGAATGGAACTCCAAATTTTGCCGAGTCATCAGACAAAATTTGCTGAATAAGGAAAATTTGGAAGGTCACGGTGACCTTCTGTGACCTCCCATCGGGATGCCCTTGTATGAGAGTGATCAAAATTAATTTAGATGCTTAAATATCTATATTTTGTAAAATATATCAAAATTCACAAAAAATTGAAAGATAAGTGTTAGAGCTGAGCTCCTGTAAGCTCCCATTCAAATTAAGTCTGGAGGTCATTACAGTCCTTACATGAATGTATATCACCGTACAACGATAGGATTTAAAATCAGGGGTTCGAAGGGGGTGTTGTCCCCCACTTCCATTCCCTTTCTGATTGCGAGACTGATTGATATTATAAACACGTTTTTGACTTAAAAAGTTTGTATTAACAGGCTGATGTGGTGCAGTATTCCTAATAATGCATGAGTTCAAAACAGCCCTGCACCATAAAGCATATTCCAGGTTTTAGATATTACAGCAATCCCTCAATTAGCTTCAATTCAAGGTAAAAAATTTATTTCTGGAGGAAGCTTTTTTAGTCATCACTTTTGAGTGTTTTTTCATAAGATCTGATCGTTATTGATGTCGTTCTTTTTTCAACACATTTGACCCCCTTTTGTCACAAAGTCGCTCTACCTAACCCCCTCTCTTCTCCGCGTCTCGTGTCATGCTATATTAAATTCGCATGTTTTCTCTTTTTTTAATGAAAAAAATGTTTTTATTTCAAGCAAAATGTGTAATGTCACACTTCTTGCAACTCCCTCCCTCCCCCTTTAGTGCAACGTGCCACAATTTCATAACTCCATCACCCCTTAATGCGTTGCATTATTTGTGGACGACCCCATACGTTCATTTACAGCAAAGATACGCAAATTTTTATCAATACTGTATGAATTAAAAGAAATGTTAAAAGGGACAGATTTAATGTAATAGCGATTCTAGGCATGACAGAACTCTTCCCTTCTCTTTGATTTCAATTCTTTCTTGACACAACTTCGTCTCTTTGATGTCAAGTGGATTATATTTCGAGCATAAATACGCAAATATTTATGACATTTATTATATTTAAGAAATATATTTATATTCGTGTGCTTAATTGAACAAGAATTTATGCTTTTAAATTTGCTTAAATTTTTCGAACATAATTTCTTAATTCAAACTTGGTAGCATTGCGAAATTTGAGAAAATCAAAGAAATTTAAGAAAAGTAATCAAAAGTGACATTAAACATATCTCATAAAATGTCCTTTTTATTATACTTTTAATAATAAAATCTTTTACGCAGGTAATAAAAAATCTTCGTAGAAAAGGGCGTCCTGATGGGGTGTCACCGGAAGTCACTGTGACCTCCCCATAATGTCCTTAGTCGGCAGATTTTGCAGAAAATTCGGCAAATTTAAAATTATATTTTACACTGCATTAAAAAAAATTTTAAATTTTTTTTAAACAGTTTTCAATATTTTTCATTAAATGCAATATATATATAGTAAATGTCTATGCTCGTATTTTATCATTCAGTACTTCGATTTTATCTTCGGAATTTCAGTCTTTTAATTGAGAATTTCTCCCATCCGTAATATTTAAGTTCGGAGTGCCCTTGTTCGTGGATTGGTCAAAATTTCCCGAGAACCAGCGGTTGAGAATCGCTAGTTTACGATACAGTTATACGTAATGTTCGTTTTATTTGTTGTAGAATTGCGCAGAAGTCACAAAAAGTCAGATTTGACATTTTTCGCAATTAGATAAATATTTTATACTGGTTGCAAATTCTGAGAGTTAGTTACCGAGCTCACATCGAAGTGCAAACTAAAAAATATATATATACCAAAAACCGCAAATGCACAGCAATAATAGTTTTCTTGCAATTAACATTTTAAGTCAGGGAGGCTTTATGTGGACATCCTAAATAATGAGTCATAAAATATTTTAAAGAACGCGTTATTTTTTCATGATTTGTTACACCGAATTTCACTCGTAAATAACGCAAAGTAGAAACCCAGGTTACATTTTCCTGTTAAAGAAGTTACAGGACGTTCCGACTTCAATGACTTGAGAGAGAGAGAGAGAGAGAGAGAGAGAGAGAGAAAGAGTAAGAATATTGTCTTATCTATATTACCTAATAATAAAGCTCAACGTCTGGGTGTCTGGATCTCTGTGACGCGCATAGCTCCTACAATGTACTGTCGATTTTCATGAAATTTGGTACAAAATTAGTTTGTAGCATGAGGGGCGGGGGTGTACCTAGAAGCGATTTTTAGAAAATTCCATTTTGTTCTTTTTCTATTCCAATTTTAAGGACATTTTACCGAGCAAATTATCATAACATGGACAAGTAAATTACCATCACATGGACGAGCAAATTACCATAACGTAGACGCGCAAATTACCATAACAAGGGAGAGCAAATGAACATAACAAATTGGCGAGAAATTCATCATCCATTATTTGTAAATACACAGACGAACCAATTGACCTTTTAATTTTCTATTACGGGCAAAGCCCTGCAGATACCACTAGTACAGTAAATAAAGGAGTAAAAATACATCAACAAAAAAGCGCAAATTCAATTTTTGCTTAAAGTAGAACGTCAAAAATCCGAGCCGATTGGGACCATGGGTAATTTGGATTTTGAAATTGTTCGCATTTTCGAAAATAACACTGAAAATACCGCTTAAGAAAATAGTATGCCATTAAATCAAAGTGATTATACAATATGTATCTACATAATATACAATACGGTACATACCATTACCATATTTAATTGTATTTATCAACAAAAATTTACTCTATATACAAAACAAATTCTCACATCTTAATTACTTATTTATCTATCCAAATCATAGCCAATAGAATTAATACAGCTCTAACTACGTTTAATATACAATCATTTCACAGCTTTTGTTCAAAGTTTTTATGAAAATAAAAATAGAATCCGACTTCAAATTCAATAATATCACAATAACTACACAATGTTGAAATTTTCAATATTTCACACATTTTTCAATATAAAATTAACGTTCTCAATAACAAATGTATCCCACAAACGAATCTTTTTTTTTCCTGATAAAATTCCAAGCAAGAAAAAGTAAATACTGTAGCTTTTGCACTGAAACACAATTGCATGTTTAAGTGGACTAATATTAGATAATAAAACATTTTATCTATGCATTGTTTTGCAAAGATTTTGGAAAGGTAAGAAAGATTATCATATCATAAAAAGCGTAAGGCGCATATTATCAGTTGATAGTGGATCGTCGTGTAATGGACAATTACTAGTAATTTAGTGTAATGCATTTTCTGTTAAACTTAAACGAGTATTCATAGAATTAGAGCTATGTACTAGAAAAACTAAGTATCTGGGGGGATTATTATTCCCATACCAATTTTTCAAAAGTGCATTGGTCAATAACAAATTACTTATTAGTTTTTAATATTTATTTATGTACATATATTTATTTTTATTATTTATTTTACTCTTAAACAGTGACTATATTACATGAATTTTCCATCAACGCTTACTTTCCGAGTGAATTTTTTATTCTTTCAATTACAATTTTAGCTCACTTGTGAACAAAGTTAAAACTTTATCTATTTATAAATTTATTTTATTCCTATACAATTACAATATTATATGAATTTTACATCAATATTTATTTTCGAGTGAATATTTTAAGAGCAAGGAAAATGCCGACATTCTTTCACTTTCGATTTTAGCGCACTTGTCAACAAAAATTTGCGTAAATTATTCATTTTAAATTTTCATTATTTAAATGTGTGTTTTATTTCTACATAGTCACTATAATTTTGAATTTTGCATTAATGCCTAATTTCTGGGCGAATATTTTAACAGCGAGGAAAATGCTGACATTCTTTAACTTCCAAGTTTAGCGTACTTGTCAACAAAAATTTGATAACAAACCTAAATGATTAATTTTTAATTTTGTTAATTTAAATTTTTATTCTGTTTCTACACAGTTAATACTATATCAAATGAACTTTGTATTACGATATTATACGAATTTTACATCAATATTTAACTTCCGGGTGAATATTTTAAGAGCGGGGAAAATACCGACATTCTTTCACTTCCAATTTTAACGCACTTGTCAACAAAAATTTCTTAACAAATTTAAATTATTAATTAAAATTTGTTATTTATTTGCATATTAATTTTTTTTTCTTTTCGGTTACAAAATGAATTTTGCATCAATACTTAATTCCCGAGCGAATATTTTAACAGCGAAAAGAACGCCTACATTCTTTCACTTCCAAATTTCCAAAAGCGCATTTGTCAACAGCCCCCTAACGGTATTTTCGAAGAGAGAACGAGGCGCCAGGCCGGCACCGTAAAAGTGGTTCTTCTTCTCTCTTCCGTATCTCCCACCCCTCCCGCATCCTCGCCGAACACGTCGTTCCATCCCTTTTGTGCATTTCAATCGGTGGAAGCCCCCTTCTTTTTTAGCGTCACTTTCTGTTTATCGCTCTCATTTTTCTTGATAATAGGTTCGAAAATTTCGTTTTCTATCCCCTCTTTTTTTTATTAATTCTTCTCTTCTTCTGTTCATTATCTATATTTTTTATTGTTCGAACAACAGCAGGATCTTTCGGATGTAATTAATCTTTCTCTCTCATTTCAATAACAAATCTCTTTTAGGAAAAACTGCAACATAATATACCATTCCACGCTTTTCGACATATTTTCTCCTGTTACACAAAGCGTTGAAGTTAAAAGAAACCAATTTATGTGTCCTCAAGAAAAAAAAAAAAAAAAACCTATCCACTCCTCCATAGCAATACATGGTGAAAGTAAAAAAGAAATCAATGGCTCTGATGATTCGTTTGAAGAACTAAAAGTATATTATAGTGAATTATTTGTCGTTTTCGATGGAAATTAAAATAAAATTACGGTAACTGATTTAAAAAAAAAATTAACAATTGCGATTAATTTCAATAATCTTACATGAATTTATTCATCGAGAAAAATAATCTCAATTATAACATTGACCGCATAACTATTTAAAATGATTTTTGTCTCGGGAAGAAATTAAAAAAAAATAATCACAGTTCAAAAACATAATTTGACTAAAACCTCTTTCAAAAAATGCTCTAAAACATAATAACTTTAAAACACGTTTTAAATATATAAAATTAAAATAATTAGAAAATGTAAATTTTTCCATCGATTGGAATTATAATTTCTTTTTCTGGAAATTAACCGTGTTGAGTTTTATACTTGAATTTCTTTAAAGTTTTCAGCAGTTGATATTTATTCGCTTATAATCAAGAGTTTAGTCATTCTAAAACATTTATCAAAATATTTTAATTAATTTAAAATTTTGTAAGTGCAAAGTACTGTCATTCTGAATAAAATTCCGGAATTAGTGGAATTAATATTTATAATAATAATAATAATAAAAAAATATATGAAAAAAGAAAAGGTCGCACAAACCCACGGGACTTTAGGTGGACACTGTTATCGATTAAAAAGAATCAACTGTATCGGTCGATTGATCTAGTGATAAGTTTTGAGTAATCAAAAGAAAAAAAAAGAAAGAAAAGAAAAAAGAAAAGAAAACAAAGAAAAGAAAAAAGAAAGAAAAGGAAAGAAATGACAGAGAGTGAACTGATAGCAAGCCCCTTCATGAATTCTGGTGAAAAATAAAATTCAAATGCTTGTTACTTGAGTAAACATTTTAAAAGTCATATGTATGTATTTGTTCTTGCATATCTTAGACTTTTAGAGTTGTCAGCGTCAATATATTTTCCTCGAAACTAATATGAACCTCCAGTAGCTAAACCAGATATATATCTGGAGAACATTATTTTATTTCAAAAAGTGAAAGAGAAATATCAGTCAACAATAACAAGACTCTGTTACAGAACTGAATTACCAGCTGTTGCGTGTACGCTAGACATGTGGAGAGAAAAAAAAGAACGAAAAAAGCATCCTCTTTCATAAGCAGGAGTTACGTTTAGCGTTACTAGGTCATAAGGTGGGGATAAAAAACCAAGGTGCTTGACCTTAGAAAAATTATAAGTTTATAAAAAAAGCCTTTCTTTCAACACGTTCACCCAGAAATATTTTTTGAGGAAGAGAAAAAAAAAGAAGCGGGGAAAGGTGAAAGAACATAAAAAAGAAAAATATTTAGGAGCAGCAGCAGTGGCATTTCAATGTGAGGGGAAAGGGTAGGTTTTTTCTTAGTTTATTTTTTTCTTTTTTTAACCCCGGAAGTAGGGTTACCAACATATGCTTACAAATGTTAACCTTTTCTTTTTTTTTCTTTTTTACTAACATACTTAGAAGCGGCGACAAATGGCATAAATAAGCATCACAAGAATATGAGCAAGCCTTAGTAAAAAGTGAAATGACAAAATTTGGATTGTGTTAGTTATATCTACTTTTTTGTTGTTCTAATTTAATTCAATTATTATAAAACAAAATAATGCTATGAGCTATTATACATAGCGTATTTAATAAAATAACTAATTGCAGTATTAAATTCATTGAATTTTAGATAACATGTAGTAAAGTAAATTTTTCAGTTCCTGTTTCAGATTCTTAAAAATACGATTGGACATAACATTAATTTGTACAAATTCTATTTAAGAGAGCAATGGTTAGTATCGGATTATTTATTTATTAATTTTTAAATTATTTTTATTTTATTAGAGAGAAAAGTTTCATATAAAAGTATATAGCTTTACAAATCCGAAATACTTCCATCTAAAATTTATTTTATCGTTTCTTTCATCTAAAATTTATTTTATCGTTTCGTTCATCTAAAATTTATTTGATCTTCGTTTCATTTAAAACTCGACAATATAACTTGAAGTTAAATTTCTATACGAACTTATTTATTTTTATTTACTTAATTTTGATCAGTAGTTTGTTTTAGTTCACTCAGCACAAAGTAAAGATGCCTTTTGACTAAACCATTACTTAAAATGATAAAATATTCTGTATCTTCTGCCAACACTCCGCTAGAGTAGGATATTATTTTTATTTATTTATTTGCATTTTAACTTAATTTTATTTATTTATTTATCTTCTAAAAAAATTGTTTTAAAGGTGTTTAAATTTAAACTAGAATTAAAAAGATGAATGAAAAGCTCAGATGGACATATAATGATGACTGAACGCAAAATGTCATTAGTCAATTTAAAAACTTTTATTTGTAAATTTATTCAAACAAGTACAAGGGACAATAATTATCTCAAATTATTGTTGATGGAGATTTTTCTTGGCATTTTGATTTTGAAATTTCAATTGAAATATTTCAAAACGCAGCATTTATTTCACTTTTAAAGTATAAGATAAAAAATATTGTTCATTTACGATAATCATCAACGATCTCTAAATATTTAGTTTTCGTGTCCTTTCTCTTATTTTGAATTTAAAACAATTTAAAAAAATAATAAACAAATTTAAAAAAAACTATTATTTTTCTTTCATTTTTATGAGTTAGGTAATTTTATCTCATGGTTAAAAACTATATATATATATATATATATATATATATATATATTGAAGGTTCTAGGAAACAAGAGCTTTTAATTAAAAACATCGTTTTTAATATTTTTCATGCACTCGCTAAATATATTAAGACGTTTAAAATTATTAATATTATTAATATTTAAAATTATTAAATATTTATTTAATAATGTATTTAAATATTATAAATTATTAATATTTAAAGACATTTAAATCAACATAAAATACTAGAACCATCGTGCTAACGGTGAAATATCATTAGTATCTCCAAAAAGAGAGAGCAATGAATCGTTAAAAAATGAACAAGTACTGCTAATTACTATCCAATCATATTACAGTGGGGTTGTTTCCTTCAGTCAAAAGTAGTACTTTTAGTCACTGAAATTGATAGAATAAGCAAAAAAATAATAATAATAACATGGACCCAGAAAATTCTTTCATTTTTCCAACAGTTATTTTTTAATTATTTTTTTTTAATGTCCGATTTTGCAAACAAGGCGTGGTCTTGATGACTTCACAAATGATGCTCTTTGGCGCATTTTGTACCGCGTTTCCACGAAATGATAATCAAGAAGCGAATTAAAATTCGCTTCTTGTTCGAGTCAAGAAGCGAATTTTAATTCGCTTCTCGCGAATTAAAATTCGATAGCAAGCGTAGAGCGCAATGCTCTACGCATGCTATCAACCATATCGTTGCCAATACACGTGAGTAAAGATGCGAATTAAATAATTTGCTCTGTGAATGGCAACACAGAATGGCATTTCATCATTTGTGATGTCATCGGCAAGAAATGTAAACAATAAAAGCGCACCGATTTAAGTAATTTTTTAAAAATATTAAACTTAAACAAATTATTTAAAAAATGGTTAGATCCTGTGTTTTTAAGAATATTCTTTCAGAAAAAATACTTTTAAAATTTTGGTAGCGACCCCATTCAGTGAATTCACTATTCCAAAAGAAACTTTAAGATTTGATGAGTTAACAATGGAACGGGGAAAACATCAATTAAAAATATGTCAACTTTACCGCTGAACGTTTTTCGATGATATTACCTTTTGCGATCAGCCAACCTTCTGAATAGATTGCTTAATACAAGTAACCTGCAGCAAGATGTTATTTCACATATCGTTTTCCAAGGCGAATATGTTCGTTGCGCAAATATGACCGCCACCTAGATAAATATTAATTGTAATTGCGGTCTTCCACCTTGGAAGCTTCTAATCACATCCTTTCCAAACTCAAAAGACTTTGAATGCCGAATTTTCAAATGTCAGATTTGGTGGAATGTTCGAAATTTTTCAATAAAGAATGCATAAAAAATTCCACTATCAATACTGCAAGGAATTGTTGGCGCTTAAAAAGAGGGAAAAGTCGTCTTAAATAAGAAAAACACGTATTTTAGAGAAAAAATCTATAGTTATTTGATATTTATTTGATTTTACTAAATTTGGAGGCGAAAACTTTGGAATACTTAAAGGTAGAACTTGGAGGAGAGGGTTTTTTTGTGAGGAAAACGTCAGTTTTTCGCTATGATTTGATTTTGTTAAAATTGGAAAGATTAACATCGTATCATTGAACATTAAAAGTAGATAGATTTAGAATATTTTGAAATTGCACATACATTTCACTGGCAAATAATTTGAAAATTGTTTAGATGGAAAAAATTGACTAGCAATGAAAACTTCCGGCCAAAAAATGCTTTACAATATACTTAACTTTTTTTTCAAGAGATGTATTATTGTTCTACACATAATTTGATATAGTTTTTTTAATAATAACAAGTATTTAAATACATTTTGATGGTTCCAAGAAGTTGTTTTTGTAATTACCACAGGTAGCAAGTAAATTAAATATATTTTAAGTTTTATTTTTATTATGATTTTAAATCTTTGTGCTTTTAGGTAGAACATAAAAATGGTAGGAGAAAAATTAATTGAAATAGTGATTATTTACTTTTTCATTTCTTTATTTATCCCAGAGCAATATTTGATTTACAAAAATAAACATAGTAAATAAGGTATCTTATCAGATATATAATTTCTAAAAGTTTCTATAATTCCTTTTTTCTATCTTTAACTTTGTAAAATGTCCGAAAACACGCAAAACTTTATATTCTGTTCATTTATTTGATTTAAAAAATGAACAGAATAAATAAAGTGTCGTATTAGAAATATAATTTCGAAAAAATAATTCTTTTTGTCTATCTTTAACTTTGTAAAATGTCCAGAAAACCCGCAAAACCTTACAGTGCTGGATGAAAAAATAAATCTGAATTTTAGTCAAAACCAATAAGAAAATAATATACTAGTTGCGTACATAATTTAGTGCGCAGTAATTCATCTACTTATTTATTAAGAAACGCACGTACGTAACTTTTAGATTTTTAACACTGGAAACTAACAAGAACAATATTTGACTTCATATTTTCAGCTGTCAAAATAAAACAGAAGTTATTTATTAAGAATAAAATGAAGAACAAAGACTAAAAAGCAATACGTTTGCATCATTATAGCAAATAAACTTTGTCAACGCGGAGCAAATCCTCGTTAAATGTTTGAAATTAGAGGAAAAAAACAATAAAATTAAAATGTACAAACAATAATAATTAATTAAAATAATTAAAATACGCACTTTGTTACTGAAAAAGATTCATAAGTACAACAATATTTATTTAGTCAATAGAGTTAATCTGTTAGGCTTAAAATTGTCTTGAAAGTAAAGAATAACCGGACAATAGATGCAGTGTAAAGCGAAACTGAAACATAATGTGGAATAAAACAAAAGAGGGCAATTAATTTTCTACATTGTAACATTATTTTGACAGAACTAAAAGGAAGTATCACAAACAAGAAAAGGTTCAAAAAACAAGTCTACTCGTAAAAATAAATAGATGTGACAGACGTTACATTCTCGGTAATTACAGTTTAATGTCGTCTCTTTCATATGCCAATGACAGGCCACTTTAAAAGGTGGAACAAAAGTTTAAAAACAAAGATTGTACTTTCATCGTTTCTGAAAAGCTTTGCCTTTGTTTGCTTGAAACGAAAATGAGTTTTTTTTTTTTTTTTAAATTTTAGAGCAATGTATTTTCATGAAAAAGAATTAACAAATGTATTCGAAAAGGGATTGAGGTATTTTACAAAAAATAAAATAATGTTTCTCAAATAGTTTTATATTTATGAGGATTGAGCTGACTGATAATAACAATTACAAATGACAATTTCACATACATCTGTTGAAACTCAAGTTTAAAAGCAATATTTTTTATGAAAAATAAAAATAATCCAAATATTTATAACTACGGAAGTTAAAGTTATTCAAAATGAAATTATATTTTTCTTACAATAGCCCGTCACAAACAAATAAGTAAAGTAAAACAAACTTTACTTAATTTTGGTACAAATATAGAACTTAATTAAAATATTAACATTCAACTATATCTCACAAAACGAAAAGAAGTTTAGACTGTTAGAATTTGTCGTCAAGTTAAAAAAAACCTGGCTTACGAGTTTGAAATAGTGAAATACATTCCGTAAAGCATATTTATAAAATAATTTTTAAATTATGTTAGATAATACGAAAGCAAGGAAAAAATAGAATTAGAAATGTTCCGTTTTATTGTAACCTACATATCTTAATCTCATGAAGCTTCAATTGCAAAAACAGCGAAAAACAACAATGCTTTCAACTTAAAATAGTTTTACTGAATCCACAATTTTAGAAAGAATACACGTTAAAATTTATTATTCTATTTCATTTTTTTTTATCAGAGAGAGGGAGAGAGAGAGAATGTCGTGTAAATAAAATTTTACGTTTCCAAGTTGTAAAAATATATATTCTTACAAAAATGTTAAAAACAGAAAAATTAATCTTTTTAAATTTCGGAGGAGAACATATATCGGCGAAATTTTATTTCAAACATGTTTATTCGCTGTTTAAAAAAAAAGCTATTCTTGGTATTAGTGTTCCTTTAAAAATAGCGAGAAAGCAGAATGACTGAAGGAAGAAATGATTTTGAAAGCTTTAAAACTGGAAGACATTATACAAACGTGTTAACTGCGAACAACTAAAACTTGAAAATATTTTCAACATAAATGAATGTTACTAACATTGCATTCTGAAGTAAAGGTTCATGTAAAATTTTGTGGTAGGGCTTTTTGAAAATCTTATCACTGCCGCTGTGTATACGCTTTCTCTCAATTTGCAAAACACAAATAGATCATACCGTTTTGTTTAGAAATAAACAATTTTAGATTACACTTTAAATTTTGATTTCATTACATGAAATAAGGCACATCAAAGACATTTGTTGAAACGCTTTAATTTCAACAAAAAAAAAAGAAAAAGAAAAAAAGAAAAAGTAAAAAAAGAAAAAGAAAAAAAGAAAAAGAAAGAAAGAAACCGAAAAAAGAAAAAAAAAACTACTTAGTAAAAGCGGATAACCAGTGTTCGAAAATATTATAATATTTTCGAAAATATCGAAAATATTCGATATAATCGACAAAATATCGAAAATATTCGATATTTTGATATAGTGTATCGGATATTTTGATATGCATCTGATATTTTCAATCAGTACACTAAAGTTTTCAAAATAGTAAATGCATCCTCAAATCACTCATTATTTTCTTATATTAGAATTACAATATGTAGACTTAAAATTGAGGTTTCTTTTATCATTTACATCTAATATTTCAGTTTACATTTTTATCATTTTAATGGAGTTAATTTAGCATTAGCTGTTTCTCTCATTTTTCTTCTATTAACTACTTTTACACAGTCATATGATTCAGAAATAAAAAATATGCATTACTTGATGCACAGTCATAAAAGATTGTCCTTTAATATGACCAACATTTAATATTTCATCAGGCACTTTTAAAACGAATTAAAATTGTTACATTACTAATAGTTTTATGTGGAGATAAAATAAAAAAGAAATATTGCATTATTTTGTTACATTAATGTAGTATTAATACCTCATAAAAATACAGTACATAACTTTTTGGTTAGTTTTCATAGTAAACAAACAATATTGCTATAATTGATGTAACTTTTATATTGAAAATACCGTAGTTGAAAAAATCAATATCGAAAATATGATATAATTTCAAAATAAATATTGATATAATTTCAAAATAAATATTGGATATATATCGGTTGAATCCTGCGTATAACAGCGTGAAAAATACTTAGGTTAATAAACAAACGCAATAACGTTACGATTAGTCAATCAATAACATGCAGTATTAATACATCATAAAAATATAGTACATAACTTTTTCGTTAGTTTTCATAATAAAGAAGCAATATTACTATGATTAATATAACTTTTATATTGAAAATACCGTAGTTGAAAAAACTAATATCGAAAATAGCAAAATATCATGATATTTTCAAAATAAATATCGGATATAAATCTGCGAATCCTGCGTATAACAGCGTGAAAAATACTTAGGTTAATCAACAAACGTAGCAACGTTACGATTAGTTGATCAATAACATGCAGTAACGGAATTTCATCTTTTTTGACAAGTTGATCTCCTTGTGTAAGTCCTTGAATTGAAAGCTGCTGCAAGAGCGCTTCGTTATTTTCTTTTTTCGCGTTACGAGTTGGAGGTTTTTAAATAACGGGTATCGCATTTTTTTATTTCCTCACTTTCCTCTCTCACTCCTTTATTATTCGTTTTTTGAACTGTGAAATAATGTGACTGGTGTGAAAGGAATTTTGACATCATGAATAATTTAGGAATTACGTGAATAACAACGTTAAGTTTTTTTGATGATATTTTAAAATTTATTTAGTAACACATAGGGTCTGGTGGGGGAAAGTGGTCAATGGGGTAAAGTGGTCATACGTCAAATAAATGGCTATAGCTTGGAAATAAATGTTCGAAGGAAAGTGAAAATTTTATTTTAGAGTAAGGCAGTTAGAAACTACATTTTGAATACAAAATTTTACAACTGTTAAAATTTTATTCAGTAAAAAAAAATATTTTGCATGAATATGAAAAATTTTAAAATCTAATCACCTATTTTAACATCCTTGGGAAATTTTGCTTGTTAGAATTAGGAACAAATTGACTGTACAGGAAGCTTCCTACATGTCTCAAGAACTATTACTCATTAGCAGTTAGCTGAATCTATTTTAGATAATTTTTTAGAACAATTTAAATAAGATGGGGTAAAGTGGTCATAATATTAAGCTTAACGAATAATGTTTTTCTAATGTCACTTAATCTTTAGGTATAAGGCAGATACAAATTAAATATTAATTTTACTTAATATGTATTGTTTTTACAGTAAACGGGGTTAAATATACGAGTATATGCGTATAAATACGCATATATACTCGTGTAGACATGTTTATAGATGTATTCACATAAATGTGCCAATAAATATGTATATGGGTATCGGCAAGTATTTTTTTTATCCATACAGCTATACATTCTACTATACACGTATATGCTCGCTTATACTCTTATATATAAGAACACTTATATACTCAGGTAGACACGTATATATGCTTACGTACTCGAGTAGACACTTACATACAAGCATATGATATAAAAGTATACAGGGTGAGTTTACATTCTTGAGCAAATTATTAAAACGTGTTAGAAGAGAGGAAGCAAGAATCAATAAGGAACATATGGTAACAAACACAATGCTGACGCGCTACATGCACGCAAAGTGTGAAATTGATGGATGCAAAAAAAGTCACAAATTTATATATATATTACAAAAATACCATTTTACACAAGATTTTAGGACTTAAGAAAGTTTAAAAGCGATTGATGAAATTTGCGGCCTTCAACTGTAATACTTGCGTCGCATACACAGATCCCTCTCTGTTGCAATAACGAGACTTTTGAAAAACTTTCATCAGCCGCTACGCCTTTGTTGCGATGCTTGTATCAGAGCTACTACAGACCGTAACTTTCAACAACTGCTCTAAATATTTCTTAAAAACTAAAATGTCAGGTAAAATCATCTTTGTGCAACAAATTTGTGCCCTGCTTTGCATCCATCAGTTTTCTGGCTTTCTGTGCATGTAGCACGTCAGTGATTATAACTTCCTTATGATTCTTTGATTCTTATCCTCCCCTCTCACACCCATTTGATTTTTGCCCAAGAGCTTAGATTCACTCTGTAGGCCAACAAGTATATAAGCGTATGTTCTCATGTATACATACATGTACTGTTGTATACACGTAAATGTACGTATATACGTCTATACAGGTATATAATCGTGTTTACACGTATACCTGCGTATACACTCGTGCTTCCATATTATATATATACGTGAGTAGACACTTACCAAAGACGCACTGGATGTATCCACGAATTAACTCGTGCATACCCGTATATATGTATGTACACTTATATATGAGTATATGCGTCTACTATACACATATATACTCAACTATGCACGTATTTTCTCGAGATACAAGTGCATACGCGCATATGATGTTCGTTTATACGCGTATATACTCGTATATATACACGTGACACGTACATATACATGACACGTATATACATGTGACACGTATGTACTCATGTAGACACGTATACTTTCCTCTAGGTAATCACGTATATATGCTTATATACTCGTATATACACGTATATACTTGAGTAGGCACGTGCACGCATGTATCTGATGTATACATGTATCTACTCATGTAGGAACGTGTTTACTCGTGTATAACACGACACGTATATATTCGTGTATACACGCATGTACTCGTGAATCTACTCGTAACTATAAAAACAACTGAAATATACAATTATTAGGGTTCTTTATAATGGTTTTGATCCATTTTTAACTATGACCACTTTACCCCATGCTATGACCACTTTCCCCCACCCCATGGGGTAAAGTGGTCATAAAAACAGAGGGAAAAGAAAGTTCTATAAAACTACTAAAATAAATATTTTTCTTCCTAAAATTCAATGTACCGTGTTCTTTAATAATGCAATGTAAAATAACAACAAAAAAGTTGAAGTGTTTCAAGAATTTGTTGCATTTATTATTCACCTAAGTTGAAAACCAACGATTTTATGACCACTTTACCCCACCAGACCCTATGTAATAATACTTCGATTTTGTTTAACTGAATTTTAACGTCAAAAACAAATAATTAAAGCAAGATGAAACTTGAATTTTTTCTGCATTGTTTATTTATTTTGATTTGATTAAAGTACGTCTAATTAAATGCATCACGTTTATGTTAAGGAATTGTTGAACCTTTTTAAAAGAACATTTCTATCGCCGAAAATTCTTACATTTTTTGTTGGTGTTGGAGTGGTGGGTATTTGAGAGACCGTGTTAGTTTACCGTAACCATAACCATAAAGAACATATCTTATAAGAGTATGAAACTTGGATCCATTTAATGTATTTTTGACGATTTTCCATGAATTGTGAGTATTCGTAACATTTGAACAGTTTAATCGGTCCACAGAAATTACAAGAAATTAAATAACCTTTTTTTTACCAAATTTTTTTATGTTTGCAAAGATATGCTCGAAATACCGCGAGTACATTTTAATTAAAAATGGATAAATATTATTTCTTTATTCTCGTGAACTTTCCGAGCCTTTAAGACTTCATACAAACAAAAACGTTCCGAACAATCAATATCTTTTCTATAGATATTTATACACAAGTCCTACTTTCGTAACATTAAAATTTTCATGGAATGCAGACTTTAAAAAAAAAAAATTTCTGCTTTATTTTGTGTACACGCACCGAGTGAGAAGGGACATAATATCAGTTGGAAATAGACTGAAATGTTTGAAATGACAGCCCAAATAACTATTCGACCGTTGTACCAACATACTATTTTTCTGTTCCCAGTTTCAATTCCATCAAAAGTATTTATTCGGCAGAAAAGTGTTAAAAAATTTAATATTTAAATGAAAATTGAGATTAATAATGTACATTGATTTTGTTTCCGAAAAAAAGTCAGCATTTTTTCATTATTTTTCCTTAGTACACGCATGTTTTTCATATAAAATAGAATGAAAGGGAAAAAATGCAGTGATAACATATTCCTCAATCTACGTAGGAATAGAATCCAAAACTATTTATCGCTACACATTTCAGATAAGCGGGGAAACTTTAACCCGCGAAGAGCTGTATTTTTTTTCTTCCTACCGAACATCCAAACATAGTACAATCCCCAAATAAAACACAAAAAGAATGCGTTTCTTCCTTTTTTTTTTCCTTCCACAATTTATCGCATTCGCTTCCGTAAAATTCTCTTTCTTGCAGAAACAAGGGTCATGTACCGATAACGGTCAACGTAAAGACAATCGCATATCTTCAGCAGAGCTCTCTTGGAATTTTACGATTAACACAGGCAACAAAATGAGGAAAACAGATAACATTTAAACTGCCATCCTCACTGAATGTGGCGCACGAGTAGTTTTTTTTTTTTTTTTTTCATTTTGTAGCTATATCAATATTTTTGGATGCAGGTAAGTAGGAAAACTTTGAAATGAGGGGAGGGGGGGAGGCAAGATTTTCGGGCATTAAGTTGCGTCTTTTTCTGTCAGGTTCAAAAGAAATATTTCTAGGTTTGCCGAAAAAAAATTTTTTTTTTAAGAGGAAGGTAAACATTTCGTAAATAACTCCACTTCGGCGAATGCTTCACTTGAAATTAAACAGTCTTTATCAATTATTATTTTTAATGAAAATTTAGTTAAAATAATGATTTTTAATGCCAATATGTTTTCAGTCTACAGTTTATTTCTTGCACTTTTTCGACGGGAAACACGTGGTAGAATGTTTCAGCAGAAGGTGCAGTTGCATTTTTGTTTCTTAAAATTAATTCGTTAATTCTTTTCGATAAGACAGTATGTAAACAATATAAATAATAATTAATAATAAGCTCTATTTAAACCAAAAAAAAAAGTTATGTAAGGTATTTTTCCCCTACAAAATAAACAGCTCAAGTAAAGTCTTCATTTATGCAATTAACTTAAACAAGTAATTTAGTTAGTAATTCGGCAAAGATTTATCCGCATGATTAGAGTAATTCAGATTGTTGCTATATTGTTTTAGCAAATACTTTGTTTGATTTTAAAAAGCAAAATTGTTCAGAGTTTATATTTTACCTTGTAACTACTTTAAGCGCTAGCATAGCAATAAAATTTCAAGCAGAAAAATGTAATAATTTCTAGTTCTGAAGAAATATTAACTTGCTGACGCATATTTACTTGTGCCTGCATACCTGCCAACTTTTAGTCAGCACTGTGCACAAATACCGAGTGTTTTTTTTTTTTTTTTTTTTTTTGAGGCAGGGCTTTCTTACTAATTAATTATATTGTTGGTTTTACATTTCTAAAAGGGTAGATTCAGTGTTTGAATTATATACGTACAATTTACTTTAATTGACATTTTAATCGTATTTTATTTTGTACATTTAAGTGATAAAATTGGACCCCAACATTAAAATTAATTTAGAAACTGAAAATATTTAAATAAATCTCAAAATAAAAAATAGTACTTTTTTTTGTAATGTTCGGCGGTTGAAATTCATTTTTATAAAATATACCAATAACTAAATTAACTTGGTTTAAGCGAAAAACTATGAAACTAAAATGCTAAAGGAAGTGAACGAGGTTGAGTTCCTGAAAATCGATGGTGAATTTAAGTTTATAGCAGTATTCGATAATTAAATTTATTTTCTGAAAAGGTTGCAATAATTACTTCAAAGTGTTACTAACGAAAAAGTACGAAATTAGAGTGGATGATAAAACATCTCGACGCTGAATTTGAGGTTATAGAAAATAAGATCGATGGAGAAATTTTGTTCTTAAAACGGTTCTCCCGTTAAATTTATTTTCTAAAAGAGGTGGATATGATTAAGTTAAATTTCTACACTCAAAAAGTAATCAAATTAAAATGGTGAATAGATTTGAAGTTCTGAAAAAATCGATAGGGAATTTTAATTTTTAAAAGCAATCAAAAATATACTTTTGATGAAAAATTATTGAATTGAGGAGGTTAATTGTGGATGTTTAAAATTGAGTTTTAGGAAAGATTGATGGTGAAAATGAAATTTTTCAAAAGAGGTAATTAATATCTTGGAAAGAGATTTTAATGTCGATGGAATATTATCTAAAGTAGTAAATAGAAGAGGATGACGAAGCTCAATTTACGAAAAGAGCTGTGGGAAATCATTTTTAAAAGAGGCAAACGATTAAGTTTTAATTTTTAGGAAGAACGATCTGAAAATTAAATGGAATGAAAAGAAAATTTATTTTGGAAACAATGTAAGAAGTTCAAGTATTTGTGAGTGGGGGGGGGGGGGTTGTGTTAGGAAAGCTGCTGGTTATGGGTAAGAGAAATTGCATTTCTGAATCTATCGAGTGGTGAAATGAAGATACAGTTGGGGAGTTCGTCGAAGAAGAGACGGTCTGATAATTAATTCATCAGATGAGGGATTGATAAATCTTAGTTTTAAATAATTGTAGGAGTTTGATGGCGATTAAATACGGAATGAGGAGGAAGTCGATTTTAAAAAAGAACGACTTTCTAAAAAAGTTTGACACTCGCCATCGAAGTTTTTTTTTTTCTTGATGGGTTCACCAATAGCATGTTGGAGTAATAAGCATCACGTGATCAGTTCGTGATGGGAATAAGCAGCATACGTATCGATGAGTAAATTTAACGCACAGCTAATGAGCAAAGAGTACTGACCTTTTATAGAGCCGGTGGATGTTTGGGGCTGTGCCACCTCCACTTTGCCGAAGCTGGTAGTACACCAAGACATTTGAAGCACCATCCGAATCGCACAAGTCACTTGTCAATCACAGTAATTCACTGTCCCCAAAGTGGACAATCACCTCACAAAAAAAACCGCGGAGATTAGCAACAGAGCGGGGCAGGCCAGCACGTTTTTTTCGTCCTACCCCTGCGTCGGTCTTTTCTCAGTCGGCGAGACGTCTTTGCTGGGTTCGAATTGCTGTCATCTAACCTGGCCCCATGCCATTGCAAGAGCAATAACAAATTTTTAATCCAACACAGTTCTTGGGAAGATGACGACGGCAGCCCACGAATAGGACGTTACTCCAGGCCGCTGTGGCGAAGGAGAGGTAGCTTCTAGGCCTATGGAGTTCCCGAAACTGCTGCATGCAATAGGAAGTGTTGTTTATCCGTTCCCACCTGTTCGCTTGTAAGTACCGTTATGTGGAGTGCGAATCTGCGTCGCGCGGAGAAGTTCGAAAACCGACCCAGGGTTCTCTCTCCCTCCGTCGCTTTACTTCCGCAATCAGATTGCGGAGGGCGCCAAGTCGCCGTTTGCTCGCCAAGCTGCCAAGTGTACCGCTACAGTCTTGTTTGTTTACAGTTCGGGCCCATGCTCTTTTCTCTCTCTCCGATATTTTCCACCGAGAAAGGGGAGGAACGCCGAGATTTTTTTTTCTTTTCTTTTTAATCTTTTATTTACTTCTTTTTTCGCAAAACCACTGGGAGTCTTCCAAGGGAGAGAGATTCTTCGCAGAGAAATTTGAAACATTTTTGCGTCTTTTATATTCACGTCTTCTTCTTCTTCTTTTTCTTTTTTGAGCAACGATTTGCGGGAAAAGACACACATGGAAAATAACGTGTTACACTGTTTCGCACGCTGATATATTTTTTCGTCGTCGTGATTATCATACTGGAATTTCTTTTTACAAGTCTCACACTCGATTTTCCAATTTTTAATAAAAATTGTATGTTTTCCATGCTATTTGTAAAGAAATTCCAAAAATATTCATCGGAAATAATTTCTGTTACAATGTATTACAGGATACAACGGAAGAATATATAACTTTTTTTATCCCTTGCATATGCTATATCATCATTACTTTTAATTAATTTTATAATTTTCGTCGTTTTCAAGTATTTGTTTTCTTTTGATTTTTGATGATTTTCGATTAATCCATCGAAAATTGAAAAGTTGGGTTTTTCAGTATCTAGAAATAAAATACCAAAAAAATTTAGCAAAAGCTCACGCAAAATAAAAAGTTCACAAAATCTACAGGTTATAATGAATTTTATGGTCATTAGCTTATAATCACAACACTTAAATATTTGTTTCATTCTAAAAAAAATTTACGATTGAAACATTCGATACTTTGAAACATGTAACACATCCTATTTTCTTCAACTTTTAATTATATTAGAACTATTTTAATTCATTAAAACTTGAACAATTTTGAAGTGGTTAGTAATTAAATTTATTTAACTGCTTATTATAAAGTAAAAAATAAAAAAAATGTAAAAACGAAATTAACTGAATAGAAATAATTTTGCAGGAACTGAGAAAAAAATTGAAACTTACTTTTCATGTCATTGAGCAAGTAATTTCAGATCCTTAATAACGTTATAAATCAAGTGCTTTAAACTGGAATAACTCTGCATAAAAAATAAAAATAAATAAATAAAATTTTAAGTTTATGATATGAATATCCTTACTCTAACCAAATAAAAAAAGCTTAACTTCAGTGGAAAATACCGGATCTCCATGAAAATCCCTTAACTCGAAATTTTGTTATAAATTCAGTTTTAGTTCAAATTTTTAGAGAGTAGCTGAAATTAATAATATATGAAGTTCATAAAATGAAACAAAAACTACTATTTTTGAAAGTAGGTAGTTTTGTATATATGATGTTTATATTCCTTTAAATTCTGATTTTTGGATTTACAAGGTTTTCTAATAAGGGTAACGATAAAATGCGTTTTTAAGTAAAGTTTTTAGTTCTGAAGTTCAAAAAATACGAATTGACAGCTATTTAGTGTTTATTACGACGCCTAAATATAACCGCATATTCGCACCAGAATAGTCATGGAGTAAAAATCGAAAGTTCTATAAAAATTCTAAGTGAGTAGAAAAATAGTAGACTTGTAAGAACAAGAGAGGTTGATGAGCTTTAAAAATTGATAAATCTTTCTCTCAATTTATTCAATATGTAAATAGTTTTATATTGATATTCACGAACCGTTATAAGTGCGCATTAGCTATAAATACGCATTCTCTAAAGATTGTCTGTTTATGTTATTACATCAATGACATTTTTTGTTTCTTAACATTTACGATACATAACAAATAGTAAAACAAGTTGAAAGTTCAGGAAACTTATTGATATTATTGTTTATCCACTTAAATGTTATTCCACCACTTTTTAATCAGAGATTAAGTAGGAGTAACTTCATACCAGCAATAATCATTTATAATCATTAATATCTGCTGGAAATTACCTTATAGAAAGGAAAAAATTGTCTTTAATTTTTCGCACCTATTTTCTCAGCATTTTTTTACAATGCAAAAAACATTAAAGATTCAAAATCACCATAAGTTTTTTATCCGGAGGAAAAATCATTTTCTTTCTCTCAAAACTATACATTTATTACAGTTCGAAGCAGGGTTGCCAGAAATTAGGTCACCCCCTCCCCCAAGTTTTTGAATTTTCAATAAAGATCTTGGGTTCTTGGATTTGATAAAAATATATATTTACTAATTATTCTAAACAAAGCATAATACTTTTACTAAAATAAAATTTTGCGATAGCAACTTCTTTCACGCACATGCAGTAACTACAGTAACAAATCTCGTGGGATCGAAAGAAAAAAAAAAACTTTCGTGAGCTCTTAATGTGGTTATGCAGTGCATCTCTCCCACCTAGTTGTCTTATACTACTTGTATAATTGTATCAAAACACCCAAAAAATCATCTTTTTTTTTCTCATTCATTCATTTATTTTTCTTTCCTTTCTTTTTTTTCCGCAGACGATTTTTACAACATTTTTTATGCAATTGTTCCAAAGGAATAAGAATTGCAAGATCAATTTTAATAATGATTTGTATTTTTTTCTGTATCATTTTTAACATTAATAGTCCACAAGATACAACAGAAGCAATTACAAAAAAGTGAAGTAATTTTAAGAATTATTAATTACATGATCTTGAATTTTCTTGCCTATATCTTTGGTATTTTATGAGTTCAATCTTGGATTTTGTGAAAAATAACAATAACAGACATATTTCCAAGCTATGCTGATAAAACTTGCAGTTTTAAATGATGTTCTTCTACTTAAAGAGGTCAACAGCTTTGCATATCCAGAAATCACAAACTCCAAATATCGCTAAAGATTTCCTGGGGGGAGGGGCTCTATTTGCTTCCCACAGGCTGAAGAAATTTTGGCGTCATTTTCACCCGACTCATCCTTGATCTCACTTCGAGGGTGATTTAAGGTCAAGTGCAGCAGTCTGTTCTGATCGTTGTTAAGCATCTCGTGTTTTTTCAACCTAACTTAAAAGCAAACCTATCATTTTTTTGAATTTGTAATCCACAGGGTAAGGGTTAAACGTCTGTGGGAAGGTAAACTGCAGTATCTACAGAAAAGATTTTTTAGAGATAGTTGAAGAAATGCGGTTCTGATTCTCAACAAACTAGCAAAATGTTGCAATTTAAGGTTATGTTCATGCTTCATTTCCAGTAGAAACCAAACGCGCAAGTTTGTACAGTAATAACTTAAGTAAATTAAATGACAAAAATGCAAAAAAAAAAAAAAAAAAAAAAGTGAAAATTTTTCATATACAGTCGAGTTCCGACTTACGCGAGGGATGCGTTCCAAGACTCCGCGCGTAAGTTGAAATTTCGCGTTGTGGAAAAATATATGAATACAAATTTTTTAAAGCATACCAAATACTTTTAGGCACTTATAAACACCCCTCAAACTGCTATAAAACATTCCTTAACCATTAGTTTCTTCCATAAAGAACTGAACTTTTACTGTATTTAAAAAATGAAAAACTGTTATTCAATATGAAATACTTAAGATGCACAAAATGAATGGGGGGGGATAAAAGGGGGGATGGGAATAAAAGATATAAAATAAAAACAACACAGTACGCACTGCATGCAGTAAAATTAAAATGTTGCACAAAATAGTACTGTACAGTAGATACAGTAGCAATATTTACGAGTTTAAAAATGAGGATACTAGTGATGATTTATGCTCCAAGATCAGATCGTTATTCTTATCTAATACATTTTTAAATACGCTTCACCTTTTATTTAAAACATATCAATTTGTGGCTACATCTCCTCTACCTGATCTTTCTATTAATCCACAATGCAAGAGCGCGCGTAGCTTCCATTTTCATAATTTTTCCTTTGCTAGACTGCTCTGCAAGCTTCAATATTGAAACTAAATTCTAAACTTTTACGGACATCTTTTTGTTTTGACTTTTAAATGTACATATGGAAGATTCACTCATACTTATTGTCGCGCTACCTTCGACGTTTTGTAATTCTTCAAGCATATCAAGAATCTTTTTAATTTTTTTTTTAATCAGAAACTTTCTTTTTCTTCACATTTTCAAACTTTAGATGAAGGTGACACTAAGGTGCCATTATGGTTATTTGATGCACTTGACTAGTTTGGCGTGGGAACTTTGGCTGTCAGTGATGCTCAAAGGAACGTAATAACATTTACGAAATCAATATTTGGTAGCCAATAACGAAGCTGATATTTCCTTCTAAAAAAATTCATGTTGTGGGCGAAAAATTCGCGTTACATCTAAAATTCGTTAATCGTGAAAAATTCGCGTTATAGCCATTTCGCGTAAGTCGGATCGGGTTGTAGCGGAATTCGACTGTACAACTTTTGTTTTACATTCCCAGATCAGTATGGGATAAAACTCTTATGAGTCTTGCTTTTAGGGTTCCGATTTCATTAGTTTTAATTGAAATTACCGTTTGGGATATGAGTTTTTCGGAAAATTGGGAAACAGAAAATTTTCGAAAAAAAAAAAAAATCCGAAATTTTTTCCGTGTCTTTCAAGTTATTAAGTGCTCGTCCACTAAAATCGACAAGTTGGAAAAAAAAAAAAAAAAAACGTAGATATGATCATTTCATCAGCTATTCACGATTTGGTATTCTCTTTGAGTTTCTTCCTTTCAACAAATATGTAAACAGAATTTACTGATAAATTAGAAAAGTTTAGAAATTATGGATTATGAGCTTGTATCAAACTGAGAAGATAAAATATTTTAAATATTACGCATACATGGATAAGCCTAGAATTGTTTAAAATACTGTTTTTGACAGTTTACAGCCTAAAATAACTGCACATTTCTCTAGTGAACATTAAAAGAACAGGGGGGGGGGATATATACTGCACATACTTTAGTTGTAGTACAAAGGTCACCAAAGACACTATAGAGTCGCTATTTGATTTAACAGGCCTAAGAGAAAAAGATTGGTGAAGGATATACGAACTAGATAATTCAGAAAATTATACCTTATCTACGTTAAATAAATAACGTTAATTCCCCTTTATTCCGAAAACCAATTGAAAGAATTGTCTACTAATTATATTTATATTTTTTAGTGAAGGGATTTCTTGAAACTATTTGCTATTAAAATTTTATCACCTTTGTGGCAACCATTTTTAATATTTAATTTTGAAAACATTGCATTTAAACCTATATGTAACAAGCGAAAAACTTGTGGTAAAAATTTCCAAGTTATGTCTTACGAAAAGTCTGAGAAAAAGGACCATTTATGAAAAAAAAAGCAATATGATTTTCAGTGAAATGAAATTAAGTACAAGCAGTGAAAACTCTAAAATGCACGGTTATAAACACAAATACAAAACTATTGATTTATTAAATTTGTAAATCAGTAATGTCACTCTCACTTCTATAAAATTGTATTCAATGGAATTGTGCTGTGTTGCTCAAATTTTGTGAATAGTAAAGTACGTGTATTAAAAATTGTAATAAAAAAAAAGCTGACTAAAGTTTTTAAGGACAAACACATGATTCGAAAGCGTTAAGATTTTTTAAAGGAAGGATTTGATTCAGCATTGCCGAAATTTTCCCTTAATTATGTCAACATGTTGGTAAAATTTTTTTCCTAAGATACAGAAAGTGCACCCAATGTTGGTGAGGTTTTTTTTTTTTTTTTTTTTTTTTTTCACGTCTCTTCTATGCAATGAGACTAAAATATCATGTATCAAACAAAAATCAAGAATTAAGAAAAAACCGACAATTTATTTTGGGATACTCTTTACGGATATATAGTTTGTATTATAAACATCTTTACTAATAATAAAGCTGAAAAAGTCTATATATCTGGATCTCTGTATATCTGAATGTCTGTTACGCGCATAGTGCCTAGACGGTTGGGCCGATTTTCATGACATTTGACATAAAATTAGCTCGTTGCATAGGGGTGAGCATCTCGAAGCGATTTTTCGAAAACTCGATTTTGTTCTTTATGTATTCCAATTTTAAGCCCATTTTATCGAGCGAATTACCATAACATGGGCGAACAAATTAACATAGCATATTGGCGAGAAATTCATCATCCATTATTTGTAAATATACAAGCGAACCAAATGCCTTCTAATTTTTTACTACAGGCAAAGCCGTGTGGGGACCGCTAGTAGAAAAATCAAATCAAAGGAACATCAGTTACGGTCAATTGAAAACAACAAGCAATTGTGATTGCTCAAAAACTATTTTTAAATTTCCTTGTAAGAGCGTTTAGTACCTTTTATGATTTAACCCGTCCAAATACTTGCACTTCATGGACAATATCGCAGTAAAGAGAATTATTTTATTATCTTATTCAGTGAATAAATGCAAATGAAAACATTCCTTTTATCTAATTTTAATTGCTTTATTCTCATTACATCTATGTAAGCAATCCATTACGTAAGGCACACCCATTTGAAAGGAATATTTAAAATTCTGTTGCCTGTGAATTCCGAAAACATCAACTTCCAGATATTTATATTTTTACAACTCTGACTCATACGTAACATTTCTTTTCCCGTTTCTTCTGTCGTCATGACAACCGAACAACGACACTTGCTGTGTTGTTTTCGACAGTTTTATCTTTGGAGTCAGAGCGCTTAGAATGTTACTAGGCGAGTATCAAAACACAGAATAAGAATAGAATTTTTAATCAGAACGATTCATGTTGTTTTTTTATTTGAATATGGAGAAAAAAACTTTATCTTGAGATGTTTCGGATTTTTTTCGAAGTGATAAAAGAGGTACTTTTTAAATAATAAAGTTTATCTGTAAACTTCAAGTTCGGCGAATTTGCAAATTTGAAAAGAGGAGCATAACATGTTGTTCTTTCTTTTGTCCGTCAGATTTAAAAAATAATAATGGCGTGATAAAAATAAAAGTTAAAGAATAATTATAATATTCCAAATGAAAAATGCTATAATTAAAGAAAATTCATTCATACATACGACAAAGCTTATAAAAGTTTTATATTGTTTCACACAATAATTTTATTTGCTACAATAATGAAGTTATAGTATCAATAAAGTTACAATACTACAACAATAAAGTTATAGTACAAATAAAATCACAGTAGAACCTCGTTTATTCGGATTAACTGGGGCCACAGGCTATCCGGAAGATCGATAAGCTGGATAATACGGGTAGTATAAGCAACAAACAAAGTTAAAAAAGTAATAATAATTTGTTGCAAAAGCTTCATAGAATTGTATAAAACACATAAAAATGTATCAAAACAATTTTTCACATCATTTCTTTACAAAGAATTTGCTCACTGTCTTCTGGTGCAAACATATGTGTCGTTTCATTGGAGCATGGCAAATCCAACACTTTATCATTATGGTTCAGCTGCAGTGAGTGGTGTTTTTTAGATTGTCATAAAATATTGTACGATCTGTGCAAGATCTGTACATTGAAAAAAAAAAAAGGAAGTGATTGTAAGCTTACTTATAGCTTCTTTCTTGCTATCACAGTTTAAAATTATCTATGTTACGATAAAGAAGTCATTTACTGATATCCCCTCCGCCATTTTGCGAACAAAAATCCTGAAGAAAATTTTCGTAGAAGACAATGCCAATTAAAAAATTTTCCAAGTTAATCATGCGACTTGCCTTATTTACATGGAAATCTTTCTTCTGTACTTCTTTTCAATTTCATGCAAATATTGACACATAACAAAAATTTCGAACTAAAATTCGGCTCTGAAAATTATCGGGCTTCCTCTACCACATTTCTTTTCTTAGAAATCAGTCCCTGATTTCGTATTAAAAATATGTTTTTATCTAAAGCAGTCATTAATATTTTTTATCTAAATAATAATGAAAATGATTAAGATTTTTAATCTAGTATAGTAAATCCCGAGCGAATATTCTGATAATGCTTTAGGTGCAAAACTAAAAGTTTCAGATCACATTTTTATTTCAACAGAACGAAGAGCAGAATTTGTTTATTTCTCATATGAACTTCCTTTGCATTTATCGTCGTTTTATATTCATCCTGATTCGGACCTGATTTGGGGCTGTCCATAAATGATGTCCCTCCCCCTTCTTTTATCATGTTACTCTACTTTTCATAAATATGTTTTTAAAAAAAATGCATGATGCGGAAAAAAAACATCATGCAAAATTCCCCTTCCAAACAATGACGACAGATTTTAAAATACTTTTCGAAATTTAAATGAGAAAGATGGATATAAAAAGCGCAACGATGGAAACACAAAATAAAATAAGTTTAAAAAATTCAAAAGAAACAATGGATTCAAAAAACGTAACCGTGGAAACACAAACTAAAATGTTTAACAACTTTAATGCAGACGAAATTTTTCGAACTTGATTTAAAACGGCTAGTAACTTTTTTTTCCTTTGGAGATAGAAGCTTAGTTTTTCGACCAAAGGTCAAGAAAGACCTGGAGTGAAAAAATGTCGCTTTTTCCAGTGGTGTCAGAAAGAAAACTGTGGGACAATTCCTTCACTTTTTTTTTTTTTTTTTTGATAGATGTAATGAAGAAAGTAGTGCCTAAATTTCAGCTAAGCAAAAAAAAAAAAAATATCGAGTTAAAAACGCGAATAACTCCCGCCGTAATTAAGTTAGAGCCTTGAAACAAATTGCGTATAACGCGGAAAATTCCACCCTTTCCAACGATATTTACTATTAATATATGCAAGTAATTTTCACCCCCATATTCGGGAATTTATGTGAAAATTGGGCCTAAATAGGAATAAAAAAAGAACTACTCGTCGAACTTTTTTTTCGAACCGGGCTGCAAACCTTTTCCGGACTTAAAGAAGCAAACTGAAAATTTCAGTGAAATCGGCCGGGTAGTTCTTGAGTTTTGCGCGTTTAAACACACAGACGCTTATTGAAAACTTCATTTTATACTATGTAGAGATTCCAACAATTTTTTAATAAAACTGCCATTTTGAGATATGAAATTGTGCCTCAACACAAGCAAAATAATAAATAAATGCCTACAATTTGTCTAACGTAGTTAAAACGAAACAAAATGCATAATAATAGATTCAACTTGAGCATGCTCCATTCAGAAAATAGTGCACTGCTCCGCTAGCACAAATTGGTAGTTATGAATGTTGTGGCGGGAAAATAGGGAAGAGAGAGGGAGCGGGACGAGAAAGAAAAAAGATTATACAGTGTGAATTGAAAATAATAGGACAGTGTGTGACCTTCAAGGCAAGCGTTTCGGGTTGAACGAGTTGTAATACGTCTTCATTCAGTTACAGTAGGTTCCATAGATTTACGAATTCTAAAAGGATAATTTAGTTTAAAATTTAAGGATGGCTACATTATATGATTCTGCTGTTGAGAAGTTTTTAAAGAACGAAAACTAAAGTAGTTTAAAACATAAGTGAAATAATTAGAAAAAATTAAAAGTCGTTTGAATTTTGACGTCTTGAATTCAAATAATGTTTTACACAATTACGGATTGTGATGGGACCCTACTTGTTGAATTTCTTGTTTCTACAAATGAATTGGAATGGAAATGGAGAAGAAATTCACATCCGTCATAATATGACTCGTGACTTTCTAGATTAGGTAATACGAGGCATATTCAAAAAAAAAAAAAAAAAAATCTTCACCAGGATGCGGTAGTAAATATATGGTTGTTTAGCAAATTTGCATACGTATACTCATCATTAAGATTAAATTTACAGTGTATACCCAAAGGCAGGGTAGCCAACTGCTCCATATTTTGCGGAGTTGCTCCTCAAAAATAGCGAAACTCCGCAACTCTGCAAAAAAGTTATTTTGCTCCGCATTTCCCGGCCGAGCATTGTCAAGCCTGACAAAGTGTTTAAAGCTGTTTTCTATTTTCGTGCTAGTGCTTAAAGTGATTATCAAAGTTCAAAAACAATTTTTCATAAATGGTTTTAGTGTTTTATTGATTTTTATGCAAAATACCGAGCTGCTCCGCAAAACTTCAAAATGCTCCTCAAAAACACCAAAGATGCTCCTCAAACGTTTCTCCAAGGTTGGCAACCCTGCCAAAGGGTATTTTTATTTCTTATCAATCTAAAATGATAGGGATTAGTAATCTGAAAATTTTGTATTAAGATGAAGTTTTGCTTTTTAATTTCATCTATGTTGACGTTTTTCCTGAAAAAAATGTAATTTTACACCCCTCCCTCCCTTTTAAAAGAAAGACATGCTTAAGTTAAGCCTTGAATGAACGCAAACGATTTGTAACCACGGCGACGAAAATTTGTTCTATGAAGAAAATTCAAACGACGAGCTAAACTTATTCTGGTCGTCATGGTGATCTGAAAAATTAAGAGCAGCGTCAACTTTAATAAAGGGAGGATAATAAGCTATTCGTGGTTGTTCAGTAAATAAATGCAAGTGTAAACATTAGAATGTCAAACTGTGAGATTCAAATACAGAAATCCCTCGTTGTATCGTGTCTCGTTATTACAGCTCATTCAGAAAAAAAAAGCGGTTTTTCTCTGTCCCTAAATTAAGATTAAAAAAAAAATGTATGGTTCCAAAAAGTTGACTTCCGATCGGCTGAGACTGAGACAATTCTGTTTCCTAAAATGTGAATGATGAAAGCCGGTTTTAGTTGCCGATAACGGTTATTGATATTGTGCACATTAAAGAATTTCTCTTTCAACTCAGTCGTAAATGAGCCCGTCCAAGGTCAATCGTTTTTTGCTAGAGCCAGACTATATCAGTTTAAGTTCTTCACTAATGGTAAAAAAATAGTGACTTTCTTAGGAAACAGTTTTCAAAATAGTAAACATGTTCCATTTCTAAAGAGCGAGTTACGTATTAAAATCTTTACTAATAATAAAGCTCAAAGTTTGTCTGGATCTCTGTCGAGATATCTGTCCGGATCTCTGTCGGGATATCTGTCCAGATCTGTCTGGATCTCTGTGATGCGCATACCGCCTAAACCATTTGGCAGATTTTCATGAAATTTGATACAAAAATAGTTTGCAGCGTAGAGGGTGTGAACCTCGAAGCGATTTTTCGAAAATCTGATTTTGTTCTTTTTCTACTCCAATTCAAAGATCATTTTACCAAGCAAATTATCATAACGTAGACGAGCAAATTATCATAACGTGGATGAGTAAATTACCAAATTATCACAACGAAGAACCTTAATATGGGCGAGCAAATTAATATAACAAATTGGCGAGAAATTCATCATACATTATTTGTAAATATGCAGGCGAACCAAATGAGTTTTTAATTTTCTACTATGGGTAAAGCCGTGCGGTACCGCTAGTACTAAATATATTGCAACTCTCATGAATAGTTTTTCTGCTTTTTTAGTCAATGAATGAAACATGAACGCTTCCTCCCCATCTAAATTCATTGTAGTTTAAGTTGTGATTTCATTCTTATTTCACTAGAATCAACAGAAATATTTGAAATTCATTTTTTATCTCTAAAAAGCAATTGCTAAGTTAATTTCCTTTTGCTGTTTTTAATAAACAGTCTAGTCAATAGTACATAACTTTTTTTTGCATGTTGTGTTCATCATTTACTTGTACAATGAATGAAACGTTATTTTTGATGTCAGGTTATATGGCGTTTTCAGATACGTTGATACATAAAGCTTGTTTCTTGACTCCTGACAAGCACGATATATCGAAGGGCTACAAATATTAGTGACTAGCAATCCAATAAAACTTCAACTTAGAAATTTTTGAAAATGGAGTACGAAGTTTCGAAGTACGAGGTATGGAGTACGAGTTTCTTTTTAAATCTTGTTTCAAATTTAGCACATACATAGATTTATTTTTTTATTATATCTATTTCACTAGTACGGGTTTTTTATTTTAAGGTTCCCACAATTTCTCCTATTCGTGCACTATGTTTTCCGCTTCATAATATTCGTCTTTCTTATAACTAATTTACTTTTTTTAATAATCATATATATTTTTAGTTTGTTTATATAGTGCATGTTTTGTTATGTTTTACACGCATTTACTCTTTGTAACAGTCGTAGAATGGCTTTTACCGTGTTTAGAACTTATATTTTTATTCACCTTCTTTTTCTGTTTACGACATGTATTTTTCCTATTCTCGTAACTCTTGGAAATCTTTTCTATATTTTTCAGCCACAGAACAGTTGCAGTTCAATCAGTTACCTCTCGTGCTTTCACTCTTGCTTTTTTCTTTTAAGTTATTCCATATTTTAACTTATGTATATCTTCTTCGTAAGTCAAGAGAAAGACATTTATGCAGTTTTCTTTCTAGTATTTATGTTTTGTTCTGGGACCTTTTCTCCGTTTCAGTTTTGAGATACGTCGCAAAAATTTAGCCACGTGTATTTTTCACACACTGTATTTAAACTAAAATTTATCATCGTGGAAAAATATGGGAAAAAGCAATTATAATTGTTTTAAATATTTCTTTTGAATCTTTTTTAGCTCATTTAAATTCAAAATATCAAACATTCTGAAAGCTGAAAACTAAAACTGTACACATTTCTCCTTTTCCTGCCATCTTTCTTTCCACTTTGAAAGTATTTTTTTCTTTCTTTTCTTTCTTTCTTTCTTTCTTTTTTTTTTGTGGAATTTGGAGTTATTTTTATTCAGAATTTTATTCAATTATATTATTGTCACTGTTTCACTCTCCAAAAATAAATTTCACGCCCATAATATCAGGCCCATCCTTTTAGGGGCTATGGGGGAGGAGCAGTGGCGTAGGGCAGGGAGGGCGCTTTGGGAGGGAACCCCCCCCCCCCCCAGAGTCATTGGTTTTAACATTAATGCGTATTCTAATACAGTAGTTTAAGTACATGAAATGAATGTTTTGATCAAGAAACCACCTCTAGACGGTATTTTTGATCCCCCTCCCCCAAAAAAAGATATCTATGAACAAAAACCCCCATTCAGAAAATATTTATTTATGATCAAAAAACTTCCTCTAGAAGGTTTTTCTAGCTGCGATAGTGGGGATGAGTCAATGCCCCAATTTCCCTGGCTTTTAAAAATTAATGTAAAAGTGGGCGTGGTTTTTTTCTGTGATACTAAAAATAGATAATATTTGCAATGAATATGCTCCCCCCCCCACTCCGGAAACATTCGGGATGACGTGATATTTTTTATGTATTTGTTACACGTGCTAGAATATTACGAAACTCTATACGTTCCTCAGGGGAACGAAGTCGTCATATTCTGTCTCCCAACCGAAGCGCAACTGAAGCTAACTCAGTTTGACAACTGGGAAACACGAGCTCTCTATCTGCCAGCCTCCTACTTTGCTACTTTCCAAGAAAGCGTTTTCATAATACCGACTCTGCCAAACATTCCAACCCAGAGCGATAAACGACCGACTTCTGGAAGACCGGTCCAAAGCAAGGAGTCTGGCAGAGGGAGCGGATCGTTCCACTGCTCCTACTCGAAGTAGGGGTAGGGAAAATGTCAGACCTCTGCGCTTCCTCATTGGCTGACGTCGGGGGTAGTGAACAAAATCACGTGGTGGTTGTAAAGACTGTAACGGTGAGATGAAAAACTTTTATAGAAGTTTTCAAGTTATTGCACTTGTGTCCCATAGATAGAACGCAGCGTTAAGCTTTTCTTGCAACAACTTATCATTATTCAGAACAAATACAAAATTTACTGGAAAATACATTGAGTGATCTCAGCAGTGGCTTCTGAATTTTATTTCAAGAATGCCAGAAGATTTAAAAGGAAAAAAAGAAGATGAAAGAAAAATTGTGTTTTTAAAGTAAATTTTCTAACTATTAGTTGTTCACAAAATTGCAGCTTTTCTTAACTCATTCTTTCAAGTTCTCTGCAAAATTTTGATAATCTCTTAACTTAGGGAAATATGTTTCAGAACTCTTAATAACTCTTAATGTGAGGGGGCATGCACTAGTAGCGTTTTCTACCTACTTTCCGGGTTATCCGCAGATTTTGCTTATCCGCGGTTATCCTGCCTCCCTATTCCGTGGATAGTCGGGAGTTAAATGTACATAAAACGAATATTTGCGAAAATACAATACCTATATTCAATGATCGACGAAATAGTACATAAACTTAAACTACAGCTGCAAAACTTTTAACATTAAAGTAAGAATTGCAAAGTACGCATTGAACAATTTCCTGCTACAGTGAAACCTGTGTAAGTTGACCACTTGCGGTGCAGTACTTAGGTGGTCAACTTAGACAGGTGGTCAACTTATAAAGGGGGTAATGATTTTTTTTTTTTTTTTTTTTTTTTGTCATTTCTTGCACCATGTATTCATTTTTTGACTAATTGACACTTATTCTTTCTGTTCAACTCACTTTCGTTGTTTAGCATTACTTTGAAACAATAATTTAAAATGTTATTTAAATATTTTTAGAGATTATTTTCCCATAATGACATATAATGTGTCATGCAAATTTAAAATTTCAGTAAGTTGATCAAAAAAAAGTCTTATTGTTTATGAAAAGTTACTCATTTGATATTAATAGTTCCTAAAAATTCATAGCTGATCAAAAATTACAAATTTTTCGCTTCATTTTTTTCTCATATACATTTATAACCCCATGATGATCTACTCAAACTCAAAAGGAGGTTTAGTTATGCTGCTGTTTCATTTAGTTGGTGAAATGCTGGTCTGACATCAAAAATATTCTTGGAAAGCTATAAAAAAATAATAATAAAGAAAATAATTTCCTAAATAAAATTTTAAAAAAATAAACCAAGTGGTCAACTTACAAAGGGTTTTTTACAATACTCCAGACCAAATTTGGTGTTCATTAGTGGTCAAGATAGACAGGTGGTCAAGATAGAGAGGTGGTCAAGTTACAGAGGTGTTTCCTTCATTATATGAGATAGGGCTAGTTCCGTTCCTGACAAAAGCGGTCAACATAGACAGGTGGTCAACTTACAAAGGTGGTCAACTTTACTGGTTTTACTGTATTACATTGAAAAAAAAAAGACAAAACAAAAAATAATAAATGAATCAGCAATAATTCAATACAAAAAAAAAAAAAAAAAAAAAAAGAAAAAAAAACAGAACCAACAAATTTTAGTTTCTATCGTGACCTCATACTTTCAAAGACCTCCATTTTCTCCCTCTCTCTCTTTTTTAAATTTTTACACCCCTTCTTTTAATGGTATCACCCATTTTTACCAGTTCTGTAAATCAAATCCACACATACATGGAATTTTATATAATCGTCCGAAAATCAATGATAAATAGCATCAAGATTAGACTGTCTATCCAGGCGTACAAAAAACTAAAATTTTTTAGGAGGGGAAAAATTCTTAATTTGCAGAATGAAATTCCAATTTTATCGAATGATAAAATGCGAACATGCACACACATCATACATACTTAATATCTAATGAGAAGGAATATCAGGCATCGATAGAAGATAATTTGAAAAAATTCAAAAAGAAGTATCAATGCTTCAATATTGTCTCCAAACTAACGATTTTTGGGAGGTCACAGTGACCTCTCATAATCTGTCAGGGGGGTGCCTATAAGGAGGGGGGATTATTGCGCAAGTTGCACCATCAAAAATTTATGGGGGATTTGTTTTAATTTTTAAATTTATTTATTGATTTATTTTTGATTTAAATTATTTATTTTTTATTTTAATTTTATGTTATGATGTTTATATTTTATTTCACTTATTTATTTAGTTTGTATGTGTGTGTGTTTGTGTGTGTAATTGGAGTAGCACCGAACTTTTTTAATAAAATAATAATAGTAACTAAAAATAAATAAATAAATAAATAAAAAATATTTGTAAAAAATAAATGAAATCAAAAAATAAAGCTAAAAAATAATAAATAAAAAACGGGAAAAGGTTTGAGAAAAATTTTGGGGGTTAATTTGTGACATTGAACTTGGGGGGGGGGGAACCCCTAGTCTCTCATTGGGATGTTTCTGTGTCTATCCATTCAATAAACGAATCTAATTGCACACAGACTGCATTACTGCATATATTATTTTGATACGCTATGAGTCTGTCGCTTTCTTATTGTTAGCTTTTCAAGATCAAATCTTGACTTGAAACATTTTGCGAACACCGTCAAAACGTATTTGATAGACCAGTGAAGCGAATCATCTCTTTGACAGTGATTTCTTTTTTCAGCATTTTTATCATTGCAGAGGAAGGTAACGAGAACAGATTTTTCTGTGTCTGTGTCGTGAAAAACTTGACGAATTAGCGGAAGTAAGCACAGATTAAAGCAAATCCTATGGAATTTGATCAACAGCCTGATAGTGCGAGCTTGCTTCCTTTTGAATTACAATTGTTGTGGGAAAATATGTCAATTAAAAATGAAAGAAGTTGTTAAAAGGAAAATTTAGAATGGGAGGAAAAAAAGGAAACTATCAGGATTTATTGAACGCTTCGTTATAATGAGAAAACTTAATATAAAAAGAAGCAAATCTGCTCTATTAGGTTCAAGTTGCTTATAATCAACAAAATAGAGTTTGTTTATTTTCTTTTACCGTAGTCAATTTTTAATCCTAACGGGAAAGGGAGGGGTTGGAGGCGGTTTGCGAAGATTTAGACGATACAATTAACACTGCAGACGATTTGGAATAGTAGGTTTAATCAGATAAGAAGGCTCACGTAGATGGTAAAAGAAAATTAAATAAATTCAGGAAAATTCAAGAAAGTGTTTCAAAAGAAAAGAAATATATTCGATTATTTCGTTTACTATCATAAATTTTAACTCAGCGCATTGATGCAGTACAAACAGTGGCGTAGATTTTCTTATGTGAGGGTCACTCTGAATTTTTTGAGCCAGTAGTGCACAAAAAGTGACATAGAAAATTTACCATTTAGATTGAGATATGTTAAAATGATAGTTATGATTTTTTTAGTGGTCCATTGCAAATAATTTAGTGAAGGATAAATTTGAGACAGAAAGAAAAATGTAACAAGGTAAATGGCTAGTTATGGGCATGATTAAGGTTATTCATCTATTTTTATTTATTATTTTCTTTTTTGTTTGGATTGCTGTTGAACTGCGATGTTGCAGTTCTAGTTCATGGAGAAAACCAATCTTACTAAAAACACAGCTTCCAAAAAATAAATCCTTTTTCATTTTAGTCACACAAATATTTTACAAGTTGTGGCATCACACGAGTTATGGGGGGTTTAAATCAGCGTGATGGGCAAATATATCATATGTCAAATCAAGTATACCAAATCAAAAGTTTCTTGTAAAACATCAGATCTAAACGAAATAGAACTGAAAAAGTACAAAATAAAGAGTGCAAGTAAAAAGTATAAGAACTAGCGAATAAAAAAGAAAAAAAAAACTTATCCAGATGTACAAATATCAGCAAATGACAAACAAGACAAATGAAAAAAATAACTTACTATTGAATAAAAAACAAATAACGAATCAAAAGTGCGCAAAATATAAAATTAAAAAATTCAAGTACACAAAAATCAGGCCATGTTCTCATCTTATCTTTAAAAGAATGAATATTGTTATGGAAACTTTTGAGAATGGAGAAAATTACAAGTCTTATACATGCCGACTCTTTGATCTTTATTTCTAATTGGTTACAAGTGTATGATTGAAAATAGTATTTAAAATGAGTTGGAAAAGTTCAGATTTAATTAGGTCATATTGACTCATTGATAATGATAGGCAGAGTTTAATTTCATCAATGCCAGAGAACAGAGGTCAATATCTTACGCAAAATTAATTTAAGTTGCCCTTTTTAAAAGCACGGGATATGGCTCATGTATGCGTCAAAAATATGGTAAATGGAACACCAAAAACTATTAATTTCTTAATTTTTTAGTTAACTGCACACTTTTCATTACTGCATGCTTCAGGACTGAATAATTTTGAAGTTAAATATCAAAATTTAATAAATGAATTGAAGCATTAGGAAAAATAAACAATGTGAATAATTAAAAAAAGCAACTGGCGGCAAGAAACTTTTTGGCATCAATTTTATATTTTAAATAGAATTTTATTTCTTTCACTTTATTTTGCTTCACATTCACTTCAGATATAAAAAAAAAAGAAAGAAAGAAATCAAGAAGGTACGCATCCTTTATTGATCATTTTTTGACTTTAAAGGTAACAAGTCACATAAATAGAGCATCACTTGATCATTTCTTTCATATGTAATGTTTCGAAATTCAGATTAGATAATAAATGTTTAGGAAAGTATCTAATAGACAAATGGTTCCGATTCTGCTACAAATGTGTGTCAAAAGCATTTAATGTTTTCTTTTTACTAGCGAGTGAACTTCAAACTGGTAATTTTATTTTACTACCTGATTTAACCAAATAAATAAATAAATAAAATTCGTTCTAACACTATAAAAGTGTTCGCAATCCAGAATTGCTGCCAGATGTTCACTCAATGTTTCTAAAAGTTGTAACTTAACAGAGATTTCAGTTTACATTTTATATTTTTCATTCGTGTTAAATATCATAAATAATTAACATTATTTTGTGTTTCAAGAACTTCGCAGGAATCAACTAGTATTTATCACCTGCAGTCGATTGTTTAAAATTAATTTATAATTTTATCTCAGCTGTAATTTATTTAGTGGCAACCCTTGGTTTTGTTTATTGTTAAAATTCGTTGTTAAAATTTCCTAATTCATTTTTTTTTCTAAAACAGCGAGTTATCTAGCTAACGTGAAGAATAACGTATGCAATAATGATTGATAACAAATATTCTCAATACAAGTCCAATAAAGAATTTCAAATCAGTAATTTTGTTACTGTTGAGCAGCATGAATGACTAATATCATTGGTCAATGTTTAGCGTACGAATTCTTTCTTGTTTTTCTTCGTTATTGTTTTAAATGTGCCTTTTCTGCCTCAGTAAATAAATAAATAATAGATAAATAGACGATAAAATAAATCAACTGGTATTCGCAACTCCAGCGCTCGAATACGCTACCTTGCGGTGATTAAAAAAATTAAAGAAAAAGGTAAAACACCTTAGATCGCATTCAGCAGATTGTTTCGTCCCTTATTAATGGTATTCTCGAGCTTCTCAAAATAATGTTAGTTTTCATTATTTCAATCTAAAAAGTGAATTGATTGTCGTAAATGGCGAAAGCGTAAGCACAAGAAAACAAGAACTACAAATTCTGCACTTTGCATGAAATTCTGCTCATCTGTTCGATGCATTTTTTTTTTTTTTTTTTTTTGAAAGAGGATTCGCAACTCCAACGAACTATAGGGGGCACTGCAGTCACTGTCTAATGGCCGACTTAAAAACTAAAACAAACGCATGTGGTAACGAAGAAAATGCTAAAAGTGTTGTGATTTTTGTTCGTATGTATGATATTTTTCGCTTTATTCTTTTTAAATTAATTTTCAAAGTCTTGTGGATATTCTATCCCACGTAGAAAGAAATGAGAATTCAAGAAGCATTACTAAACGTCAAAGATTAATGCAAACTACGTAGTTCGTAGTTCTAAGCAGCTATTTCCACGATGTTGAATTCGATATTTATCAATTCTTGATAAAACTAAATAATAATTGTAGCCTGACAAGAACAACAATTAATGCTAGAAAATTCAATATGACATTACAAATTATTATCGAAAGAAGATGATACTTCTTTGCCTTGCTTGGCTATCGCTTATTGTTTTGCATTTGTTGCTGAGTTATTTCTCTCGAATTCCCAAATCGGTTAATTTAAAATTTTTCTGTTTCGATTTTTCTAATTTCTGAGTTACGATTTAATTATGTCAAGTTATGCAAATCATCTACAGAATTCTTACGGATATATGGTGGTAGTTTTCTTTTCAGTTGATTGACCATTATTTCTTTTTACTTATCGAATTCTGTAATCTTACTACCATTTTATTCCACTCATGATAAAAATTAAAAATGGTTTAACTAAAAACGCGAAATCTCGCCAAGGATACTTATCTCGCACAATACTAGAACTATAACCCTAAACAAATTTGGCGAAACCTTTCAGCTGAGAATAAAAGGAATAAAGTAAATTCTTTCTCGGTGAAACATTTTTCATTTTGTTCTACGATAATATATTCAAGAAAATATTTTGCATACCGTCCATTCCAACTAGATGCTGCTGTAAAAGATGGTTAGTTAAATTAATTTAAGATTAAAAAAAACTCATATTCTTACAAATTCATACAAAACAATAAAAAATTTTACCTTGTATAACGTTATCCAAGTTTGTTAATCCAGTTTTAGCTTTCACCATTTTCAATCAACTCATATTTTAGAAGGAAATAAGGAAAACTAACATTATTTTGAGAAGCTCGAGAATACTACTAAGGGACGAATTAATTTCTGTAGCTGAAAGTAAACTAAGACTCATCGATTGCGTTAATAAATACTCAGAACAAACTGCCTGTGTTTACGTCAACAGACACACGTGGAACGCAACGTGGCAATGTTTTAGTTTCATCGGCAGTTTTGTAAATCACCGCAAGGTAGCGTATTCGAGCGCTGGAGTTCCGAATAACGTTATACCAGTTAATTTTTCTTTTTATTGTTTTGTGTGAATTTGTAAAAATATGTTTTTTTTTTTTTTTTTTTAATCTTAGTCTCGAAAGAAGGATTTGATAACATTAGCAGAAGAATTAGAGCTTTCATCTCCACCTAGTTTAAAGATAATTAATTTAACTAACCTTATTTTACTGCAACATTTAGTTGGAATGGACAGTATGCAAAATATTTTCTCGAATATATTTTCTTCTTCTTCTTCTTCTTCTTCTAACGCTTTGAGATAGCTGCTGCACTTTATCAAAGTACCTTTAATCTCTATTAATCCGGACAATATATTATCGTAGAACGAAATGAAAAATGTTTAACGTTGAGAATTTTCATCGCCAAAATAATGCGCCAACTTAACTTTATTGCTTACATTATCAACTGGGGAGTTTCACCAAAAATTTGTTTAGGGTTATAATTTTAGTATTGTGCAAACTAAGAACCCTTGGCGTCATTTCGAATGTCAGTTATAAACCATTTTTATTTTTTATGATGTGTGGATTAAAATGGTAATAAGATTACAGAATTCAATAAGTTAAAAGAAATAATGGAAGATCAATTAAAAAGAAAACTACCACCATGTATCCGTGAGAATTTTATTGATGATGCATGACAGAATCAAATCATAATTCAAAAAGTAGAAATATAAGAAGCAGAAAAAATTGAAATTAAACGATTCGGCACTTTGAGAAATAACTCAGCTACAAATGTAAAACAATTAACGCTAGCCAAACAAGACAAAGAAGTATCATCTTCCTCTTTTGATAACACTGGTAAACAAAGGTTTTGTTACATGAAATATTTCTAGTGTTCTTATGGCCGCATTGAAAATGTAGTTTCACCAAGAACTGATACATATCGAATTCAACATCGTAGAAATAACTGCTTACAACTACGAATACGAAATTTGCATTAATTTCTAACGTTTAGTAATGCTTCTTGAATCCTCATTTCTTTCAACGTGGACCAGAATATCCAGAAGATTTTAAAAATTAATTTTAAAAGAATAAAACAAAAATGTCATGCAAACAAACAAAAATTACTAGGCATGTTAGCATTTTCTACGCTAGGGCGTGCGTTTGTTTTACCTTTTTCATCCGCCATTCGACGGTGGTTACAGTGCCCCCTATAGTTTGTTGGAGTTGCGAATAATTAAATTAAGAAGTAAACCTTCTTTGCAAAAAAAAAAAAAAAAAAATAATAATAATAATTTGAATTTTGACATTTGGAATTAAAATTATGTTTTTCGCAATCACAAGTGTGTGTGTGTGTTTGTGTCGCCTACATGCACACACACACGTGTGCAGGTATGAGTGTGGGTAGTTGTGTGTGAGTGTTTGTGGTAGGGGGGGGGAATGTGTATAGCATCGTGAGGAGCCGGTCGACGGTGATGCTGCAGAGGGTGCTGGCGGGAAAATGAAATGATAGCACATCAAAACAGTCAAATGAAAGCAATAAGCAATCGTGATTGCTCAAAAAAAAAAAAAAAAAAAGAATAACTTCGTTTAGTTTAAAACTATCGTCTGCGAAAAAATCATTCGTGTTGAAAAAGACTATTGTATAAAATTTTCAACATTTTATATTTGCAATTTGGCAACACTATCGAGTTAAAAAATTACTTTGAATTTCAAGATTTAGAATAAGCTTAATTTAAAGAATATAAAATGTTACAAACTCGATTTCTCCCGGTTTATTTTTTGATTTGCAATAATAATTGCTTTTCAATTTGTGTAAAATAGTATAGAAGTCTGTAGGTGTAATAGTTTATATATGTTTGTAAGAATATTAAAACTGTTGCGGATTTTATTACAGAGATAAATATGTAGATCATAAAAAGAGGGTAAGTTATAGAACGATTTTTTTTTAATTCAATTATATTGATTTACCTTTTTCATTAGATTTCAAACATACTGAATCACACATTTGATTTCGAATATGTTAACGGCATTTATATGATTAATTTTCGCATTTTATGAAACAATGCGTACATTTATGGATTAGATGTATCTAACACAAAACTTAAAAAGCAAGATGCAATACTTCAAATCAAGCAGCATTTGATGAAGTTTAAAAATCTTTGATCTGTATTGAATGAAGGATTCACATTCTGTAGGACAAAAATATGTTGTCGGAAATTTTATTTATTTCAAATGCACTTAAGTAAATATTTTTAAAATCACAGAGCAGGATTTTGTTAAAATTTTAACGCAAGTGAATAGTTTAGTAGTTCGTTTCATTGAAGCAGTCAACAAACTCCATGCTGATTTTTTTTTTTTTTTTGAACAATACGATATGCTTATTGTTTTCACGTGACCATTGAATGACTTTCGTCCTTTGATTATATTTTTCTATGCTTATAATGCAGGCGTCCATGTGCCTTGTAATCGAGTTATTTATAAACGACCTTCTCGATTTAAAAAACCCTTTTTACGCGAAAACAGTATGCAGCATGCAATATCCAGCTTGCAGCACACAACATCCAGCATCCAGCACACAGCATCCAGCATTCATAACATAACATCCAGCATCAAAGGCCCTATCTAAATATTTTCTTCGGAAGGGACCCGAATTTGCACATTGCCCTTACACATACACAAACACACACATTTTCCAAAAATGGTCGAAATGGACTCAGCACGCCTCAAAATGTTCGAATCCGTCAAAATTCGAAATTCGAAAATTTGCACGAATCCAATACTTTCTTCTATATCTAATATATAGAAGAAAGTAAAAAGTGCAACCTGTATTAATTTCATTATTTTTCACTCAGTCTCTTTTGAAATATTTCACTTTAAACTTTGAAAAAATGTAATATTTGGTTAACTTTAATGCATTATAACTCTAGTACCAGTTGAGTCTCAGTCATCAAATTGCTATCAGAGGTTTATATCATGAAAAGGTGTTACCTGTATTGATTTCATAATTTTTCACTCAGTCCGTTTTGGGATATTTTACTTTAAAGTTTACCAAAATGTGACTTTTGCCATTTTTTAAAAATTGTTCATAAAAAAGGACAACGTTCTCAAGCTTAAAATTTTTACAACAAGTAGTTCTATATTATATCTACACAAGAAAAAAAATAGAGATGAGACTCTCCTCCTTTTACTAATTTTTCAGCACTAAAAGACGTATTTTATACTAATACGTTTTCAGTTTGTAGTTGCGAATTTTTTCTTCACCTTTATCACCATTTAAATAATATTTTGCAAGTAATTCATATCTAGGGCATCATTCTGATGATGTAGGATTTTATTTTATCTTGATGGCTGTAAAATTAACCGAGTTAGATGCTAGGCAAACTTAAAATGGGCCTTAAAAAAGTATGAGCCTAAAAAATTTTCTTTTAACACTTTTGAGCTCACTTAGTAGTGGAAAATAACTGGTAAAAAAATTAGTACAATAAAAATGTCGAGCAACAAACTTTTTTTTCAATGTGATTTCAAATGGATTAACCGTTTGTTATTTTCCTTTTCCGAAATTAGAAATTAAAAAAAACAAAAAACGTTCTTCTGTTTTGCGGTACAAAACATTTCGGGTTTCAGGAGGGGACTCCTCGCGAAACCCGGGGGGCCCGTCGCCCCCCCCCCTTTGGATACGGCCCTGTACCAGCATCCAGCACACAACATCCAGCATCCAGCACATAATATCCAGCATCCATTCTCTGGCATTCATTTGAATTTTGACGCCTTAAATTCAAATTATGGTTGCGATAAAAGCCATTAGTAGAATTAAGAAGCCCAACGAGTTGGATCCTACCGCAAATCGTGATTGCAAAAAACATAAGTTGAGAATTCAAGACCTCAAAAGTCAAACTATATTTTTTCCAGCCTTCAGGGAACTGATTATTAATTTCACTTAAATTATTTTTCGCTTTCTAACTACCGGCACGACGAATTATACTGAAGAGGGAAAGCATTACTTGAAAGTTAAAAGCATTAATATACTATAAATGAAACTTCCACAATAAGTTATTGAATTACTTATGAAGCGTTATGAGTGGTTCAGCTTCAGAAGTTAATCTCACTGTCCTAAATTTTTAAAAAAATATTTGTTTACGATAAAATAAAAAAAAATCTATGTTGTTGTTAGCTTTGTTCCACTCTTTAATGTTTTCGTAAATTTTCGTGCTTACTTTAAATTGTTCGTCTAGCTTTACGAAAAAATTTTATCGCATCGTCTGATTTAGAATTTTTTTCTCAAACAGCATTTTACGACGGCTGATAATATTTAAAAAAAAAAAAAAAGAAAAAAAATCATCGGTACGATACGACTGAAAATATTTTCGAAAATTGAAAAAAGTCGTCCTACGGGTCAAAATGTTTTCTGAAGCATAAAAACATCACCCGTTGTCAAACTGCAAGAAATTAAAAGCATTTTAACGACGCCGGGAAAATTTCTTTGAAATTAAAAAAATGTCAAATTAGGCTTTGAAGAATAGAAATAAAATTTGCTCTCTGAAAACAATTTGAATATGTTGTACATCAGGTTCCAACTTTTAGTTTCTAATTTATTTTTGAGGTTGAAAGTATGAAATTTCTAAAATAAAAATGATAAAATAGTTTTATTGAGGATGCATTTCAACTAAATGATTTATTTGAATTTTTATCTTGCAGTAAAGTATTGTGTCCATTGCGAGCTGAGAAAAATTTATATATTTTAATAATTTTCCAATTGAGAAATTTGCGTTTGGAGAATCTAATAAAAAAAAAGGTATACTGTGGCAAGAGTGTGGTTCAAACAGAGAATGAACACTTACATTTCATTTTTGATTTCATTTAGAAAAATCACAAAGCTGTACCATTTGTTTTATAACCGAAAGTATTTTTATTTAAATGTGTAGCTTTTAAGGAAAAAAACTGACTACCAAACGGCACGAACTTGAGGGCCACAGATCTGGACGAAAGTCTAGATTTAGGTTAATTCCCACTAGATATGAGCCCAGGTGAAGCGGTTTGACTGCATAGGCCCTAGTTTGGCTACAACGGGGGTCCAAAGTTATGTTTTGAGTCCAGAAAAGAATGGTTTTTCCTTTGAAATTAAACTTTTTCTTTACTCTTTTCTGGCATTTGCATTGCAGTATGAGCCAATTAAATGCATTCACAACACAGAACAAATCTCCCCTCCCCCTCCTTTATTGTACTGAAAAGAGACGCCGAATGTCTTGGAAGGGTAGATATGGTCCCAAAGTTTCCTTTTTCAATAAAATTCCATTGCAATTCTCTGGATTCCTACCAATTAGTGTGGTTCAGACGGCAAAAACTTGAGAGTCACGAATCTGGACAAACTTCCGGATTTAGGTCAATTCGTACTAGATATGAGTCTAGGTAAAATAGTTTGAGTGCATAGGCTCTAGTTTGGCACCAAAGTGGGTCTAAATTTGCTTGTTTGGCTCCGAAACTGCGATAGCGTTTTCTTTGGAATTTTAAACTTGGCACAATATTTGCTCTCCTAAAATATGTACCGTCTCTTGTTAGCACAACGTAGGGGCAGTGAAATTTACTCTATACTGTGAATGCATTTAGTTATGCGATACTGCAATGCAATATCAAGAAAAGAGTGAGAAAAGGTTTATTTCAAAGGAAAACCATTGCTTTCTGGAGCCAAACTAGAAACTTTGTACCCCCATTACGACCGAACTAGAGCCTATGCAGTCAAACCGCTTCACCTGGGTTCATATCTAGTGGGAATTGACCAAAATCCAAGATTTCGTCCAGATCTGTGACCCTCAAGTTCGTGCCGTTTGGTAGTGAGATAACTTTTATGATTCTGCTTGATTTTTTAAGGGGGGGGGGGGGGGTGAAATGAAAAAAAGATACACTAAGCCAGTGAATATATACTCCCAACCACCCGACATGCACAGTCATTTTCTCGTCATTTGTTTTTTCAAAATGTTAAGAAAATAGTTACTACCATCAATTCATCTGAGAAACGCTTTCGAAATCCCATTAAAAACAATACCAGACGTTCCTTCACTCGGATGAGTTTCCTCTCTGGTCAATCGATCCTATATTTTTTCCAAATAGTGGTGCTACCGTAACACGTGCGGCAACAGAAGCCCTGTCCCCGCGATTTCACATACAGTCAACATTGCATTGGTATTATATTAAAAATCAACAGAAATATATATGTACCAATCAGTTTATTTTTACATGTAACAAACCAGTCAATAATAAGGTGAACAATTTGAAACGATGGAAATAACTATTTTTAAAGCTTTAATACACTAATCATATTCAATTTTCAAATTTAATTCATTTATTTCAACAATGCTAATTTTACTGTTAACATATTCACTTCAACTCATTTAAATTTTCGCATGGTAGAAAACAAGATACCATGATAATAGTTATTATGATAATAGTCTATATATATAAAAATGGACTTTGGTAAATTTGTTCCCTAAGATCTCAGAAACTACCCGGCAGATTTGGCTGAAACTTTCACCGTTTGTTCTTTTTGGTACTGGAGAGGTTTGTAGACCAATTCGATAAAAATCCGATTAATAGTTCCTTTTTTATTCTAATTTGTCCAAATTTTCGCATAAATGCCCCAATATGACGGTTAAAAAATACGTGCACATATTGAAATTATGTGTCCATCGAAAGCGCTCTGCTGAAGATGGTCTGTTAGAAAGTTCTAAGTTGTATGAAAAACGAGTTATGGGCTTTTTTTGTTCCATGTTCGAAGGCTTTCCTCAACCCAATTCATTATTTAGTGTATCATCTCAACTCCCAGTTCATAGTTAGAATTGTTGAATGTTTTTGTGTTTCGTCTGACTGTTTGAGGCTTTTCTCAAGTCAAATCTTAAAGTAACGTTTTTTCCCCAAGATTGGCTAATAATAACTATAGATTTGGTTGATTATTTTCCATTTAAACGGAACTTTAGTGTAATTAATGGGTTTTTTTTATTATTTGTGCTGATTTGATTTTTTAATCATTATCCAATCTAACAGCAGAAACCTACTTCGCCAAAATTTATGCAAAAAGATTTCAGTAGCGGATGCATTTGGCAGTTTTTTCAACTGTCACGGTTTTTGAAGTCAAAGACTACGTAATAATGTTTGTCAGCTTTCACCATGTAAACAAAACATCGTCAATCAAAGAATCTTTAAAAACTTCTTTTACTGTAAAATAATCCAGCAACTAAATTAGGCAAATCAATAAACAGCACAAAAACTTCCATTAATGTGACTTCGTGCACAAATTCAAACCATCGCCAAATTTTACTATTTATTTTGGAAATATTACGGATGAAATTGTTTAGCGCCATTTTATGGTGACCAAAAGTATCTTAGCATATGGCGACAATATCTCTTTAACAAAAATTTGTAACATTCCGTTTTACAAAGTAAGGAGGGGGAGCATTATCCAAGGTATCCCAAAACGATTCCCGCAAATTCGGTAATATTTTAAATCGCACCTAATAATTAAGACTTTCCAAAATAACTAAAGCAAGGTTAAGGGGATCACGGGCGCGCGGCTACATTTTTTTAAATAGTTCGTTTTTCAATAGACATACAGAGAAGGTAAGACTCAATGTAAAAAAAAGATAAGTATTAACTGATAAATCTTTTTGAACATGTGAAGTTTAATTTCATATTTCGGAAATTCTTCAAATTTGTATACGCTTAAATTTCGTGTTTTCGTTTCTAAATGAATACTATTTTGCTCTTTTTACTTACTGCTACTTTAGTTTTATGAGTAAGGAAGAAGCTAGATTTTAAGTCACGTCAAAAAGGTGTGTTTTAAGTTCTTTCACTTAAAACAGAAAACAAATGCAAGTAACGATTGTTTCTGATAATTATTGCTAACCCAGGCAACGCCGGGTATTTTTGCTAGTTACATTATAATAATGAAAACACTCGTAGAATGTCAATTATGTTGTGAGGACTCTCCTCTTCTCTATTCGGCGGCGCTAGTGTCGCGCCTTCTCTATGTACTTTAACTTCTATGTTGTGCTTCCGGAACACAGAGCAGCGCCATGTTTAATACTGTAAATACGTGTATATTCGAATAAAGTAAATTAAGTGTTTCTATCATATTTGTGCTATCCAGTAACATTGCCTTTTCAATTATATGACGGTCACCACAGTTAGTTGGCGACGATGGAAGAAAATAAGGAAGAAATGACCAAAGAAAGGTAAAAGTTACAATTCGGCGAAATCGAAAACAGCCGTCAATTCGTTTCAACATTGAAGATTCTCCAGGTACTCTTATTTGTTTTTTGTTTTCAAACTGTGACTTTATTTTCAAAATATGGATGCTGAACAGTTCAATACATTCATGGCTGCATTTACCCAGCAGCAACAGGCAATGTTAGCACAAATCGAAAAGCACTTGTCGAAAGAACATTCGAATGAAACTTCAATAAATTTAGTCAATGTATCTCCGTTCGAGAATTTTGATTCCAAACGCGAAAAATTTTCATGCTATTTAGAACGTTTTGATAATTACTGCACTATGAAAGGCGTTACTGACAATGAAAAAATTTCTCAACTTTTATGCGTGTCCATAGGTTCGACACACTACAACAACTTAGCAGCTTTCTTTGGACCGGAAAAGCCTATCAAGCAGTTAGAATACGAGAATTTAGTCAAAGCATTTAAACAAATGTTGATACCAAAAAGGAATGTTGTTGTTTCGCAGCATTATTTTCTAAATATTTACCAAGAAGATCGTCAATCGATTGCAGAATTTGTCGCCGCTTTACAGCGCGATGTAGCCGACTGTGAATTCTCAATAAAATGTGAATGTGAAAAATCTGTCCAAATTGCAGATGTGTTCCTACGTGCACAATTCATTCGTGGCCTACGTGACGATTGGTTGCGTGAACAAATATTACAGTCGGATAAAACAACCTTCGATGATATTCTGTCAAAAGCAATTGCTCTCGAAGCTTCAAAAATCGAAAGTAAAGAACTTACACAAAAAAATTCTTCACGTCAAACGCCATTTGATACTAATAAAATTTCCAGTTCTTCTTCACGTCCACGTCAAAAAAATCGTTCCAGTTCTTTATCTAATTATCAAAGGCAAAAACCGGATTATAAAGCTCTAGGCATAGAAAATCTTTGCATAAGATGTGCAGGAATAACCATAAAGTGAAAGAATGTAAAATCAATAAACAGAAATTGAAATGCGGATCCTGTAAAAAAATAGGACACGTCAGCAAAGTCTGTATTACAACTCTACTAAAGATGCCACGCCAACCAGGTAATTCCAGTTCCATGAATTCTCTTCACACTGTTACGCCTGAAGCATACAATCAAGAAATAACATACGGGATTAATTCTATAGACTGCTCTTCTACACAATTTAAAGTCATTGATTTATTCGAAGTTTCTCAGGATACTGACAAGTACATAGTTCCTGTTCATCTCAACGGGAAGTTACAAAATTTTGAAGTCGATTCCGGAGCCAAATTTTCACTATTGTCAGAGACTGATTTCAATCGCCTAAATTTAAATTTACCCTTAGAAAATTCTAATATTGCATTTCGCACATATTCTGGGGATATCATTCAATCTAAAGGAAAAGTACATGTTAATGTTGCATTCCGAGGCAAGAAAATTTTTGGAGAACTTCACATCGTTCCAGCAGGATGTGCGGCTCTTCTTGGTCGTCAGTGGATTCGAGGATTAGGAATTAATCTTCAACAAATAGACGCTGACACATCGAACACTCCAGTTCAAAGATCACCTGTTCACCAGGTCAGTCCTATCTACTCACTTCTAGAAAAATTTTCGCCACTTTTCGAAGAACGAGTCGGATGTGTTCCCAATTTCAAAGTTTCTCTTCAACTTCGAGACGGAGTAAAACCCGTTTTTACAAGGGAACGCGACGTTCCTTATGCTCTCCGGGAACGTGTTAACAAGGAGTTGGACTCTCTGGAAGCAGACGGAGTAATATCCTTAGTTCCTGCAAGTGACTGGGGGTCGCCATTGGTAGTAATTCCCAAACCAAATGGTGGTGTCCGGTTATGTGTCGATTACAAATGTGGTGTAAATGAACGACTAATTCAATCAAATCATCCAGTAAGAAGAATAGACGATGTATTTCATAGCCTTCGTAATTCCAGATATTTTTGTAAATTAGACCTTTTCAAAGCTTACCTTCATCTAAATGTTGACGAGGACAGCAGCATGATCCAAACCATTTCAACACATCGTGGTACCTATTGCATTCATAGGCTTAGTTTCGGAATCAAGACGGCTCCATCCGAATTTAATCGAATTCTTTCTCAAATTCTTAAAGGTCTACCGAAAACAGAATCATATTTCGACGATATCATTGTACACGGAGAAACACTAGAAGAATTTAGAATTTTGTTTACAAAGATTGTATGATTATGACCTACACCTAAACAAACAAAAATGTTCATTTTTTCAAGAGAAAATCGAATATCTCGGACATGTTATTGAATACAACAAGATAAGCAAATCTCCAGAGAAGGTCCGTGCTGTTCAAGAAATGCCAAGGCCATCAAATGCCGATGAAATCAGACGATTTTTGGGACTTGTAACTTATTATTCCCGTTTCATTCCAGACTTTTCAACTATTTCATATCCACTTCGATGTCTACTTAGGAAAAATGCACCTTGGTTTTGGAGCGCCAGTTGCGAATCAGCATTTATAAAACTGAAATGTGAATTTTGCAGTGATCGGGTACTAATTCCATTTGATCCCAATTTACCAGTTATCCTGACTACTGATGCAAGCCCTACTGGAATTGCTGCAGTACTGAGTCACTCTACAGAAGGCGTAGAACGACCTATTGCCTATGCTTCTCGTGCACTCACCAGTTCTGAACAAAATTACAGCCAGTTAGATCGAGAGGCCTTAGCTATCATTTTCGGTGTGACGCAGTTCTTCAACTACGTATTTGGCAAACCTTTCAAGCTGGTTACCGACAATGAAGCACTTACAAGAATTTTTCACCCGCACAAGGCTCTTCCTCGGATGACTTCAGCAAGATTGCTTCGATATGCTTCCTACTTATCAAGTTTTGATTACTCTGTACAATTCAAAAAGGGATCTGAAAATCAAAATGTTGATTGCTTGTCCAGGGCACCAGTTCAAAAGCCCGAAATGTCAGTTGATGAATTCATAGGCGGAGAAGCAAATCAAGTATACGCCGAAAATATATTCCAGATTTCAAGTCAACAAATAACATCGCTGACCATCCAGACTGAAACAGGACAAGATACAGAACTGAAGAAAATAATAAAGAAGCTAAACAACACTTGCGAAGATTCAGAATTTACATTGCTTGATGGCATTCTTTTCCGAGGGGACAGAGTCGTAATTCCAAAAGGTTTACGTTCTACAATACTGGAGGAACTTCACGAAACTCATTTGGGAATAACGAAAATGAAGCAACTCGCAAGAAAATATGTTTATTGGCCAGGAATTGACTCCGACATAGAAAAATTAGTCAAAGGGTGCAAAGGATGTGCACTAACAAAGTGAAATCCACCAAAGGTGTCTATCCATCCATGGGAACTTCCAGCAAATAACTGGGACAGAATTCACATCGACTATGCAGGCCCGTTCGAAAATTACTACTTCTTGGTGTGTGTCGATGCCAAGTCTAAATGGGCAGAAGTTGAAGTTATCAGAGATGCCCCAACAAGTTCTAAAACTATCCATCTACTTGAAAAAAATTTCTCTTCTCATGGATATCTATATGTTATTGTATCCGATAATGCTCAAAATTTTCAAAGTGACGAATTTCACACCTACAGTTCCAATCATGGAATTTTCCAAAAGTTTATAGCTCCAGGACACCCTGCAACAAATGGTCTTGCAGAAAGAAATGTGCAAACCTTAAAGAGGAAATTAAAAGCTTCATTCCTCGAACAAACTTCAATACCATTCAAGGTTCAAAACATATTGTTTCGCTATAGAGCAACCCCTCTAGCTTGTGGCAAGTCTCCAGCTGAATTATATCTCAACAGAGAATTTCGTATTCGCTTGAACTCTATCTTCCCATATCATCCAACAACATCAAAAATTTCCAGTGGTCCTGTGAGATCCCTTAAAGTGGGGGAGAGAGTCCAGGTTCGAGTCTTCATAAACAACCGAAACGTCTGGCAGTTTGGAAAAGTAATAAAAAAGTTTGGTTCACGCCATTATTTGATTAGGCTAGACTCAGGACAACAACTAAAGCGACATATTAACCAACTGCATTCGACCGGTGTGCCAATGCACCTTGAGGAGGACCCTTCTCGAGAGTGCCGTTCTAATGTTTCCAGTGATTCAAGACAACGAACTGTGGTTTTTGATGTTCCACGGATTTCAGAGAAAGCTCCTGCAATCTCCTGTGACAACCAGAATGTTCCCGCGGCATCCCAGAATACCAGCCAACCTGCTGTGCCACTGCCTCGCCGTTCTCAAAGGAATATAAGACTTCCTTCATACCTAAGGGATTATCAATTGTCTTAAGGGGGTTTCTTAATTAAGTGGGGGAGACTGTGAGGACTCTCCTCTTCTCTATTCGGCGGCGCTAGTGTCGCGCCTTCTCTATGTACTTTAACTTCTATGTTGTGCTTCCGGAACACAGAGCAGCGCCATGTTTAATACTGTAAATACGTGCATATTCGAATAAAGTAAATTAAGTGTTTCTATCATATTTGTGCTATCCAGTAACATTGCCTCTTCAATTATATGACGGTCACCACATATGTAATCCTTAAAAATGTGTGTGAAAAAACTAAAATAATTAAATCCATCCTAATTTATATCTTTTTCAATTTGAAAAGCCACGCAATTCATCTTCAAAAAGATTCAACATCAGAATCTCGGAAAAAGAGAATTTTTCATGTATACTCTTAAACTTTTTAATAATATAACTAATATTTTATATGAAAAGTGTAGTTTATTTTGTTCCAATACTACATTCTAAGTTTGTAATTCAGAGTCTCTGTTTCGTTGTGACAAGGAAAATATTTTAGAACATAACTAATTGTATTTTTCTGTGCCAAACGCATGAATTGCTGTCTTCGAAGAACAAAAGAATAATACGTTAAGAGCAATACTAGCAATAACTGCATTTTCCTAATATCCTTGACCACTCTCTCGATGAACTTCACAAGGAAAGTTGAAAATCTTCTCGCAAATTTCAAACAGCACGCAAATTTTAAACAGGAATTGTGGGTCTTCCTGGAATGGCACAATTTTGTACTTAGTAAAGAATTCTTTCAATTGTCAAATTCCAAAAAAAATTTTTTTTTTCATTTTTTTCTTTCGTTCTTTTTCTTAAATTTTTATTTTTCCTTTGAACAAAATGTCTATAGCATAAAAACTTTACTACTTGCTTGAAATATTGACCTTCGATTTCGTATGGCTTCAATTTCGTAAAAAATCTCGAGCATCGAAGATCACCTAATATAGCGTTTTTTTTTTTTTTGGAAATTTAATTTGTAAAAATTTCTGAAAGAGTGAGGACGGAACCCAATCTCTCCCCTTAATGTCATCAAAACCCCATAATTGCACACTTAGGAATTCAAAGTCGAAAATTTTCCAGATGATTCCACTGAATCACCTTTTTCGCAACATCATCTAATGTTGTGTAAAATTTGCATTTTTCGAACTTCATTATCGAAACAACCATCACGACTCGAGACTAAGGCGTTAGCACTCATCTTTGTATCCGTGCTTGCATAGAAGCAGACAAAATTGCAGTCGACAGATTTCTATAGAAAAGAGAGAGAAAGAGAGATGCAGTGGCATCATTTTTCATTGCAGAGGACTCAATTAAACTCATATGAAAGTGACAGCAGTAATAATTGCGTATTAGAACAGAATTGATATACTGAATAATGAAAAACATTTATCCTGTGTGCTATATAATGTAACTGTCTCTATCCCATACTTTCAGCAATCTTAGTGTCATGGTTTGTGTAGGTTATAACGGCTGTGTGTCACCGTTGGAATTGTTACATTTGGCTAGAATAACAAAAGATATTTTATTCTATGGTTGGTGTGCCTTTGTGTTAAGGGAAAAAAAAGGTATCAAAGCTGGGGAGGTAAAGGCAATGTATGTTTCAAAAAAGAGTTCATTACATACATTGGACTCTCAGATATAACAACATGGTGGAAGTGTTGGTGCAGATTTTACAATTTTAGAAATACATTGATATAAATTAAGAACACTTTTTTTCAAAACCCCAAAAATTGCTTTTCACCCTTTCAATACTTATTTAAGGCTACGTAAGTTGAAAGATTTTATTTTGAATCAAAAATATACACTATAATACAAATTACATTTTTGTGAAGTTGATCTATTTTAATTTTTAAGCACTTTTTGTTATTGTTGTTAATTTTAAAATGAGCCATACTTATTTTTTTCTTTTTCGGGCCACATGCGAATGACAACCATCTCCACCCGGGCCGTAAGAAAAAAGTAAAACAGAAATACTAACAGCTACAAAAATTATTATTAAATTCTATCGCTGAACTCGTGAAGCACAAACATCTTGACAATACTATCTTTAAATGCTTACAAAAAGGAAATAAAGTGTTGCTTTGATCCATCGGCCAAAATATAAGTTTATATCATATCTTGTTAAGTTTTTTGTGGGAGTTTATGTGCTGTGACTGGGGGTCACTCACAAAAGCGAATATGGTTTCTATAACCTAAACGGTTTACAATATTATGCAATGCCAGAAACGTTTTGGCAAGTAACCAATATCTGTTCCTGGAATTTCAAGAATTTCTCCCCTAAACGTCGCAACTTCATCAAATAGAATTTTGCTGCTTACGCTACGCGTAAGTTGATGCGCAGATTTTCGGAATTCAACTGGATTGCAAATTCGACTTTGACGATGACGGCTTCCTTTCATTTCGTATTCCGTTTTGTTTCGGGTTGAGTGGTTCAGGCAAAGATTTAAAAAAAAAGTCAACAACCGTTTTATGTAAAAAAAATATATTAGTGCAGAATTTTAATTTTGCGTGAAGGTATGATCATTTGTGAGACAAGTCCTCATCCTCCTTTTCCTTGAAAGTTAAAGTTAAATTTAAAATATTTTGAATTTTTAGCGCCAAGGAAGTACCGCAGGATTAAGACAATTCGTGATTTCTTTTGGTGTAATTAATGCAGGCGTTCTCATTCCCTTCACTCCCTTAAATTATACGGATTCTACTCTACAAAACGAGGACCTTGATAAGAGTTTTATCAGACATTTTGTTTTTAAAGGATAATATTTTTTTTGCACATCTTTTCTTTTTCTAATTAAATTTTAAATTCAAACCTTTATTTAAATCAATATTAGAAAATTCCTCAACCATGACCAATGGGCGTATTTTAATCTCACAGAAACCGCTAGTCTCCATACCGGTAATGAGTGCCAAAATTATAATTTTTTTTTGGATATATTTTTTATCATTAATGGTTATCGGGAAAATATCTTGTCTTTAAATATATTTATCAAATTTTGTGTTTTGAACTTGTTTAAATTCAATAAATAAATTTTTTGAATATACGTAGGAAATAATTTTGAAAATTTATTATTTAGTTTGTGTGTATTTCATTTTTTATGTCGATAAAACACAAAATCGATTGTTGCTAACTGATACTGACTATAAACGAATTAACTCACTAATGTTTCACATAGTAAACTATGCTTCAAGACTGTTTACGAAACAGTAGTATGTTTAAGGATACTTCCTGCTTTAAGCAATCAACTTATCTGTGTTTCTGTTTAGCGAAAGCTTTACTTTTTAAAGGAAAAAAAAGATACGGTCCTACAAGAAAAAACTCTTGGGAACTAGGAGTCCATTAACTTTTGTAGTTAGTAATATGTAATATAGCTTCTTTACATGGGCACCCATATAGGGGGCAAGGGGGCTCAAGCCCCCCTTAGAATTTAGAACTTTCTTGCTTTAAGTACTTTTTTCTTTGCAAAAATTTAAAAACATTTCTTCTCCAGCCATTGATGAATAATTTATCAAAAATGTCAAACTTTAATAACTCTAATCTGTAATGAAATCGGTGTCTATGGGGAAAATATCCTGCTAAACCATGGGGAAAATATCTGAGCCCCCCCCCCTTAAAATTTTGCAAATGGGCGCCCATGGCTTCTTAAGTTGCATTTTTCCATTACTTAAGAAAACTAATCGGTTACAAGAAAGTTTTATGGAAAGTCAGTTTCATAGAGATTTTCAATCAGTTCGACTTTTTTTTTAAATATTGATTTCAGTTTAATCTCTTTTGATTTAGCCAAGAAATAGACGCAAAATAATGTAAGTCCATGTCAGAAAGGTCTTCGATATAATTAAAATGCGGAAGCGTAAAAATTGAGGCCACAAATCCTCAACGTCAATTAAATAATATACCTCAGAAAGCTTTCCACCCTTCCTCTAAAACCAACGTCCATAAAAGTGAACTTCCTAATAAAACTCTACTCTTTCGAAACTCAAAAGACAGAGAAAAAAAGAAACTCATATTATTTTTACACAAACTTGGTCTTCTCTCTCCAGCATTGATACGGAACTCCGGCATCCTCTTTGAAAAGATATAGCTACGGAGAATAACTGGATATATTTCTACTTCCTTAAAGGAAACAGTCATTAATGATCGTCGGTTGTTTTTATCTCTTCGTGTCTTTCTTTCAATAAAGATTGAGAGTTATATATTATGCCCCCGGGCTAAGTAACATACTTTTTTGTTACAAAGTTTGGCTTAAAAGAAATGTTTAAAAAGTGCTCTGTATCGGCCTTTGTTGGAAACGGTGCCGCGTTTCGTGAAAGGTAGAATATAAACACGTAAAAATATGCTTTTGAGTCAATTTCGAATTTTGTGAAAAAGCGATGTATTTTATGTATTTTGTTTCTTGCGATTTTTAGTAGAAGCGGTTTTACGTTGAGTTTAACTAGAAATAACAAATGTGTAATTTAAAAAATAAATGCTCAAAAATATGCTCTGGTTTCCCTTTCGAATTTTGTGAAATTTTCGAATTTTACTGCCCCCCTCCCTCCCTTTTCTCTGTGATTTTTAGACTCGAACTAGTTTCTCGTGAGATCTTAATCGAAATAATGAATATGTATAATAAAGAACAACTACATAAACATATTGTTTTATGTCAGTTTTACATTTTGTACAAAACAGTGTAGTTAACTATTGTATTTTTTAGTGTGATCATTACAAGAACCAGTTTTTGTTAAGCATTAAGTATAGTATGCATTAAAGTAATCAAAAGTTATATAAGAATTTCAGTTCGTCAGTGTAATATAACTTCAAAACTATCGCGTTGTTTTACAAAATGTTCGCTTGTCTTGTAACGTCACTAGTTTCGGGATAACGCGTTTGACCCTGGATTCTAATACCAACGTTAAAATCGCTGTTTTGAGCGATGCGGAAATGGTACTTTGTTTAAAACGAAATGAGCAAGTAACGAAAAATGTACTGTTCCAGATTTTGATTTAACATGACGCGAATAAAAAAAATTCAAAGCAGAAAATACTTCTTAACCTTTGTTGAGGTTAATAACAAAGGACCATAGTTGATGACAATAAGTTTTGCAGTAGAGTATGGTAGTACAGTAGAGTTACAAAATAAATTACCGATTAAATGTTTATAAGCACGTTTTCAAAAAGGGAAATATTTCCCCCTGAAATATAAGTTACAAAATAAATTATGCATTTTTCATACATAAAACAATTAAATGGCGACGTAAATAAAACGAATGTCAAGTTTTGTGAAAATGGGTTCAGTAGATTTTGTGTATATTGATCAGCTATATGTGTCTATAAGGTTCATGCGGGATAAAAAATTACGAAAATTTTCCAAGATCTAGATCGATGTATTTCGTTTGCGGTGTTTTCAAAAGAAAGTTACAGTATTTTTTTTTCTCGTAGTGAAATTCTGATGTCTCAATAACATGGAAAAATATAATCTAATATAAGTTATTTGTATTCGATAATTAAGTAAGATAAATTTTCAAATTAGAAGACTCATAGTCCCTAAGAGATTCTTCCAAAGGTTAATGTAAAATGAAAAAAAAAAGGAGCAGTTTTCCAAGTAATTCTGTGAGTCTGTTGAACTTTTCGATTTTTTTTTTTCGTTTGTCAATTTTCCTTTCTTTTTTAAATAGGTACACCTAGGGATCTATTCCATACTTGCGATTTTAAGCACAATACGCTCATTATTCCCTATTGAATATAATTTCGCTGTAAAAGAAATCATCATCTATCCGAAGAAGTTCGCTGTAAAAGATATCATCATCTAGAAATCACCTATCAAAGAAATATTTTCCCACTAAATATAAGTTACAAAACAAGTCATAAATTCAGAACTTATAAGAATCCAAAGAAGATATATTTTCTCCTAAAATATAAATTACAAAATGAATCATTAAATCAATGTTTATAAGAATTCAAAAGAAGAATTTTTTTCTTGCAGTATAAGTTATAAAATAAATCGATAACTCAATAATTTCAATATTTCAAAAGACGGAATATCCCCCCCCCCTGCAATATAAGTTACAAAATATATCATTAACTTAATGTTTACAAGAGCTCAAAAGAAGAAATGTCATTTTCTGCAATATAAGTTATAAAATAAATAATTAGTTCAATGTCTGTAAAAATTGAAAAGAAGAAATATTTTTCACTCAAATTTACGAAATGAATGGGTTTAAATCAAGGTTTATAGGAATTCCAAAAAAAAAAAAAAAAATATTTTCCATTGCTATAAGAGTTTTAAAATGAATCATTTATTCAGTGCTTATAACAATTCAAAAAAGGAAATATATTCCTTGCAATGTAAGTTACAAAATAAATCAATATTTCAAAATTATGAGAATTCGAAACAATAAATCTTTTTCCCTGCAATATAAGATATAAAATAAATGATTTATTCAATATCTGTAAGAATTCAAAAGAAGAACTATTTTCCCTTGCTGTATAAGTTAAAAGATAAATATAATATTTATAAGAATTAAAAAAAGAAATATTTTCCTCTGAAATATAAGTTATAAAATTAATCATTAACTCAACTTATATAGTCCTTCAAAGGAAAAAAATATTTCCCTTGCAATATAAGTAACAAAATATACCAATAATTCAATACTTATAAAAAAATTCAAAATAAATGTTTTCCCCTGCAATATAAGTTAAAAAATGAATCATTAAATCAATGTTTATAAGAATTTAAAAGACGCATTTTCACTTCCAACATAAGTTAAAAAATAATTCATAATTTTAAAAATCGTAAGAATTAAAAAAAAAGAAATATTTTCCCCAGCAATAGAAGTTACAAAATAAATCATCAATTCAATCATCAAAAAATGTATCATTTTTAACCGGTGAAAAACTATCCCGTTTTGTCTCTCTCTCTTTTTTTCCTGCTCTACGCATCATATCCGAATCATTTGGCCTACATTCAGTATCTCTCGCTTCCTGATCGTAGTGGTCACTTCCTGAACATTTCAGGTTTTTTTTTCTTTTCTTTATTATTTTTTTTTCCTGTTCACAATGAATCCGAAATTGCCTCGGGGGATGCAGGTAGGGGCTTTGGTGTCAAAAAACATGGGTGGACATCGATTGATATGAAAGAAGGAAAAGTTGGAGCGATCCGGATGTACAAAAACTAGGCAATGTCACTTTCGAAGATTTCTTTTTCTCTTTGAGTTAATCAAACCGCATTGGTTTTCATTAAGGTATTAGCATAAATTTTATTAACATCACCACGATTTTTGTTAACGTGAAATGTGCTAAATAAAATCTACCGTTTCGATATCGATGCTTTCGTGTTTGACGGTTGTCGCACCATTATCCTAAGTTATTCGACACATAATGTGAGATTTGCTTCATTTAATGTGAGCACTTTGCAATAAGGTGGTTTATTATTCTTAAACAGATTGTAAAACCTGCATGAATCATCAAAGGTCCCCCTCTTCCCATCCAGCTAGTTTTAATGCCAATTTCTCACCGTAAAAACTGACTTTCTGCAGAAGAACTACTAGTTCTTAACATTTAAAACGTTAGTCGAGACCTGGTGATGCTTAGTGCATAATTTGTTCACTTAATATTTGGTATATTTTGATTTTGAATGTGTAAGTACAACTTGTGAAATGCGTGCCGGGCAAAGTGAATGGGGAAAAGTGAAATAGTTAATTTAATTTATTCATTCATTTGTAGATTAATTGATATATTCTGTCATTTACTTATTCATAATTCCCTTATTTATTCACTCATTTATTAATATATATATATATATATATATATATATATATATATATATATATATATATATATATATATATATATATATATATATATATATATATATATATATATATATATATATATATATATATATATATATATATTATTGTTCAGTCATTAATTGTTTCATTATTTATTAATTCATTGATTTAATCTGCCATCAATTTATGCATCCAAAGAAAAATATTTCAGCTGTCACTTTGCCCCACGTATATGTATGGGGTAAAATGATGATTTTCCATTTTTTTATTCGAAGGTGCAAATTTACTGCCAAAAATGAAAAACAATATTTTAGTACAAGTTCTAGTATAAAATGCATCATTCTTTCGTTACGTACTATAATTTTCAAAATCGATTTCCAGTTTGTTCATTTTGAAAAATGTAATTTTTCTTAACTTTCCCTCACATTTCCGTACTTTTTCTTTCCCGTACACATTTCAAAACTTCTGAGTTTCGAAAAAAACCATCTTATACGGAAAATGGATGCATTATGATCACTTCTAACTTCTGTAATAAAATTTTTTTTTTGTGTCTTGACACAACCACAAAGGATCGAAAACAAGTTTATTTAATATCTTTCCATGAATGTTCATGTCGAATTTTGTAATGAATACCTCAGTTTTAATTGCTGCGAAATATGGAAGTTACAATTCTTTTACAATTAACACTTCATGTTTTTAATCTTTTTCGCGACGTACTTCAGCTTAGGTCAGAATAAATACAAGACTTAATGGATCATTTAAAAATCCAGTTCTGAGCCATACTTTAACGAAAATTATATTTAAAAATTAAATTCGCGGTTTTAAAAACGATCTAACGATTAAAAAAGTAGCTTCGGATGTAATGCTTTTGAGAAATTAATATCTTTAAAGATAAATCAACTCTTGTGCGTTATGTAGTTTGGTTATTTTTTCCCCATTGAACTTTTTTTTTTTTTTTGTAAAAAAAAAAAAAAGAAAAAAAAGAAAAAGAAAGAAATAAAAGAACAGAAAAGTAACCCTCACTGATCCGTAAAGTTTTTTTCAACTTTTCCAGGTCTATCAGTCAAAAAAAGTAGAGAAACGTTGATTTAAACCACAAGTAGTGCGATTTGTTGTATTTTTATTTTCCATTAACCAGTTGTTTGTATGAAATGCATTTGTCGAAAATGTATCAAACATAATACTTTGGTCAGAAATTGTTTCTTGCAAAAATTTTAGAAATTAGAATCGTCCCAACGATTTGAGAGCCATTGTATGTTTACTTTTTCAATACTTAAATCAGATGCGTGTCACGAAAGTAATTACTGAATTTACAATAGTTTTTGACTTTTACTTAACTTAATGCATATAATACGTATAATAGGGATTACAGAAATTTTAACGCATCTACAAGAGTATATTTTTCATTGAAAACTAGACAAACGACTCAAAAATTTAGTCAAGCTTACTTTTACGCTTTGTGTATTTTAAATAAAAATTTTGCAACGTGGAAAATGAAGGAAAAAAAAGAAGAAAACAACAATAACGTAAAAAAAAGGAAAAAAGAAGCAAAATCAAATGCTTAAAATATAATATTGGATTTTACCATTTGTTTTTTATTTTCAAAATTTTTAATATTCTCAAATGTCAAAAAAATCATAATCGAACACATCTCTTGCTTCCCTGCCATTTTCCATTTCATCCTTATAAAGTTAATGTGTTATGGAATTGATCAATATGATGTCCCTCACTGTTTTCGTATCTTTTAACTCCTCCAAGATAAATTCCGCTCCTCGATAAAATGTCAAGAATTATTTTATCACCCTGAAAAATATCTCTACGTGTAATAATGCTACTTGAATTCAAGACAGTTATATAAGCAACATGAAATTAGCAACAGTTATCATTATTTGCTACATCTCGCTATTATGTACTGCAGATGCATCTTTTAATCACATTACTGTCAAGAATTCAATGTAGTGAAGTTCTTCAAGCATGTTGATGGTCTGACATGTATCATTCCAGTGGATGTATGCTTTCACACGAATGATTCATTTCTGAAATGCAAGTAAACACGCATTCTCTTACTCTCGGACTGTTGAAATTAATACATTTCACGGCGCTTATATCAAAATTAAGTCAAATTGTAGACTAATGTTGCTTATAGCAAAGATTCATAGAGAACTCACTGCATCAAAAAAATCAGAAAGTTTATGAATGCATACTGATGTAATACTTTAACTTTCGAGTTCAGATATATAGCTAGTATATTAGGACCTCGTTTATCCAGCACTCGTTTATATCAATCTCCGGATAATCCGGATCAGATTTAAAGCATTTCAAACATTTTTATGTTGACACAGTTAATTTAAATTATGATTACAAGATCGTCAGTATAAGCACTCTAAATATCCACTTTCTATTTTGGTCTGTTGATGACAAAGCGTTTACGTGACAGGGTTCATTCTAATGTCACTTGTGCTGAAACAGAAGACAGTAGACAAATTATTTCTTAAGAAATGGTGTGAAAATTATTTTAAAATTTCTTAATGTCTTGTAAACAATTTTGTGTGTGTTTGTGTGGGTGTGTTTTCTTTTTCTTTCTTTCTTTTTTTTTTTTTTTGCAGATTATGTTTTTTCTGTTATAGTGAATGGAAAAGTATGCTTATTTAAGGATTTGCGTTGCGTATCCCCCACAACACCTGGATTAACCGAATATCGATTATCTGGATTGCCTTTGGCCCTAGTTAGTCAGGATAAGCGAGGCTGAAGTATACATCAAAAGAATGTGAATGCTTATATAGTACTCTAACTGCACTGTACTGCCGCGGACAAGTAAACGGCTGTATCTGCAGAAATGAATTTTCAAGATATTTGAAGAAACGCGGCTTGGATTCGTTACTAACAATACGGAAATTTTGGAGTTAGACTTTTTCGCGTCTCTTTTTTTTTTTTTTTTTTTTTTTTTTTAAGTAGGCTTTTACAATGAAGCTAAAGTACAACAGATGATAAAAATGAAAAAAAAAAAAAAAAAAAAAAAAACAATAAAAAAAATTAGCAGTTTACCTGCCAACGGCAGTGCAGTAACTTTTTGCCAAACCTTTTTTTTTTCATAGCGTTTCGAACTTGTCGCAGTTTCAATTGTATTTTCCATTTTCTTTTGAGGATTGCTTGATCAATAAATTGTACAAAATATGAAGTACATCAGGAATCGCCATATTTTAGAAACAGTTACGATGCTTAAGAAAATAAAATGAAACGCAGAAAAAAAGGCAATTTACTACGTAATTACTTAGAATATTTTACTTGAGAATGAAATAATGAAGATAATAACTAGTTTTTCCGACGCCCAAAGGGATAGTCTAGACGAAATATTTGAACAGAAATGACATAGGAGAGCGCAAACAAACACAAAACTTCAAAAAATTAGAATATATATATATATATATATATATATATATATATATATATATATATATATATATATATATATATATATATATATATATATTGAAAAAGAATAAATTTACAGTGAATTTTGTAATCACGATAAGATTAACCAAAAATAATCAAATATGCACAAGCACCACAAGGCAGATCAGCACAAATCAAGGAGACGAGTCTCTTGAAGAAAGGATAACTATATCGGGGCATGTTCACCCCTTAATAGATTCTCCAAAGATGGTTGAATCCGATTTAAAGATTTTTAAAAATATTATTGAAAAATAAACAATTTCACAGGATTTGTAACACTGCCTGATTGGCATTGTATGTACTTTATACAGGAGTTTATTCACATCAATTCAGATATTTATTTAGATGACATAAGTTTAATTAATACGAAGTCGGCACATTAATACTCGTTGTCTTCTGGTAAGGATGTTCACACGAATACGGAGGAGGGGGGGGGGTCATGGAACAGGCTGCTTCGTTGAAATTTTTAATGAACATTCGCTTACGAATCTTCTTCTCTTTTTTGGCATCGTTCTTGGGTTTAGGAAGCAGGTGCGGCATTACTCTTGGGAGTGATGTGACGGACATAGCTGTCTTCAGGTGATCCGGGATGACATAAATCCTGCAATTGTTGCAAAACATTGTACACATCTTAAAGCTTTTCCCACTGTCCTAATACTTTTGAGTGCTCCAGGCTTCAGTTGATAAAAGGAGGGGCCTGAATAGTAGTTTCCCCTTCGTTAAATAACTACAAATTTCACGTCAGTTTATCATGACTGCATATCACAAATGTATATTTATATACTTAATTGATGAGTAGTTGCTCTGTTAAAAATAAAGTACCACAATCAGATGTTTAGTAGTAAACGCAATCGTTTCTGTGTTAGAAAGTAATAACAATTGATAATAACCGCTCCCTTTCTTCTTAGGATGTTTTGACATTTCTGAACAGACTCTATTGCAAAAAATAAAACCCAATACAATGCTCGTATCTGCTGTTTAATTATGTATTGAGGTCACTGTGATTTAGTTTATAACGCTTGAAATAAATATAGAGAAATCACATCAACAACTTCTCGGGAGAAATTACCTCTTTAAAGTTTTCCCAAACTGGTTCATCTTTCATCCACTTAAAAGTTTCTTTCCTCCAGCTCAGACATTCCCCTTGAAGACGAAAATGAAATTAAAAAGAGATCAAAAACCCAAATAACAACCAAAAGGAACCAACTCCGGAGTCCGTCTGTTGTCTATTAATTCTTCTGCGAGGGGAAAGATCTAACCGCATCGCTAAACTCGTATCACAGCGATGCTCATTTTTCGTCCCCGGCGGACGTCGTTAGCGTCATTTTATTATGAAAGCCCTTCAAAGTTAGAAAAATGAAAGCATGGAAATAAAAGTTCTCCCCGTATCAATGAGGCGAATTCCTAACGATGCGGTCCGGGATGGATGGTAGGTCGGAAATTCGCTCTCGGAAAGGAAAGTTGAAATAAACAATTTATTGATAGTTCCGATTAATATTTTTTCCACCGACGAGAAGCTATCATCTACTCGTGTGGTTTTCGTTTTGGTTGGTTGGAGGGATTTTAATCGTTTGGCAGCCGATTTTGTCTGTGTAAATGTTGTTGGTGTTGGTACATGGTTTGGTTGATTTCATGGATTATTGAATAGGAAAGTTTTACCATTTTACTCTTATTACTATTATTATTACTATTATCATTATTGTTAAATTTATTTATTTAAGTTGAAATAAACAATTTATTGATAGATCCGATTCATATTCTTTCCCTTGACGAAAGGCTATCCTCTACTCGTGTGGTTTTCGTTTTGGTTGGTTGGCGGGATTTTAATCGTTTGGCAGCCAATTTTGTCTGCGTAAATGTTGTTGGTGTTGGTACATGGTTTGGTTGAGTCCATGGACTATTGAATAGGAAAGTTTTACATTTTAATCTCATTACTAGTAGTTTTACTTTTCTCATTATTGTTACTTTTCTTCATTAATTTATTTAGTCACTTATTTGCTTGTCTATGATGGAAACTACCTACTTTGTAATTTATTTAAATGATTTTGTTTCTTTTAATTCATTTACTAAAACGCTGGATGTTTAGGCTCAGTAAAGAAACTAGTTAAGAAAAATTCAGCAACACATTCGATTACTGATCATAATTTTCTAATCAAGAGTGGTTTTATCGTTTACAAGTTTAAGAAATGCAATCAATGTTGTAAAAGTATAAAAATTGCAAATTTATTCAAAATGGGATGGTTTTCGGATTTTGAAGTAGCAGTTTTTGCAATTCCCTCGATCATGTCTCTCTAGTCCAAATTGTTCTCACTGATTGCATTAAAAAGTAGTGTCCATGTGTGAGTGAGTGTATTAGTGAGTGAGTGAGTGCGCATGTGTGTGTGTGCGTGTGTGTTTGAACGTGTGACAATCATGTTTGAAATTAAACATTGATTATAAGTCTAATATCAGCGTCAATTTTCATGACATCACAATCGGGGTCGTTTCCGAAATTTTAAAAGTATTTTTTTCTGAAAGAGCATATTTAAAAACATAGGATTTGACCATTTTTTAAATAAATTAACAAAATTTAGTTTTTTTAACTGTTATTTTAATTGTCGCGCAGATTCAATTTCATTTTTTACGCTTCTGCACATGAATCACAAGTGATGAAATGCCATTCACTGATGCCATCAGCGCAGAGTGCAATATTTAATTTATTTATTTCTTCACATGTACTGGCAACAATATGGTTGATAGCAAACATAGAGCGCAATATTTACTTAGCTTCTGAATTGTCATAACCTGGAAACACGGTAGACAGCAAGCGTAAACATTCAGCGTTCCAGTGGAGTGCGTGCCAAAGTTCATCATTTGTGACGTCATAAAAGACCACGCCTTGTTTGAAAAATCGGACATTTTAAAAAAAATTAAAAATTAAACGTTTTGAAAATAAAAGATTTTCCTCGCTCCATGGTTTATTTTTTGCTCATTTTATCAACTTCAGTGACTAAAAGTAGTACTTTTGACTGATGGAAACAACCCCACTATTTTAAGCAATTTTACTATGAGTTTTACAATGTGTGCTCAGCTCTGCAGAGAGTCAAGGCGAGCCCCTTGTCAATACGGTCGCTAGTTCCCTCCTCCCCATTTAGATTATACTACTCCTACCCCCCCCCCCCCTTTCGAGGGCCAGGCTCCTAGTTAGACTTGGTTGACATGGCCTCTCGTCGACCCTGGTGGTGTGATACTATTATACACTATATCTCAGCTTTGCCGAACAGAATCTCGCCAACATCATTCCTTAAACTTGGTTTTCAGAGCTGCAATTTCGAAAATTTCCGGGAAGAACTTCTGAAAATTCCTTTCCATAATGCCATCAAAGGTTGGCCAAAATTTAAATTGATTCATTAAATTCGAGATGCAGAGCATGTGAATTTACTGGAAATTAAAAACTCCAAAAAGTGTAATGTTTGACCCGATTTGAAAGGGAGAAAACTTTTGGGTGGGAATTTGTGCCATTGAGCTTCGGGGGATGGCAAACTTTGCCCGCAGAGGTTAATTTCGGGACCGTGCAGAGATTTGTGCGGAATGCGAAAGGGGGAAAAAAGGAGAGGTAGATATAAATAAACGAAAAAAAGCGAAAGAAGAGAAATTATGTTATTTTTTGATAATGTTATACGAACGTGAAACATAAATTATACTGGCACATTTCAGGGTTCTCATACCTACCACTATTCTGCTGCTTGGATGGACCCTGAAGACAGCTCTGTTTTTTTTTATCCGGACCAGAAGCAGAGCAAACCCTGGTCCAGCAAACCCAGTTTTCACTTGGAGGACTTTGTGACCATGACATGTTAAACATGTCCCAATCCAAATTAAAGAATACGGATTTTCGACTAGTGGCATTGAACCCGAGATACTTCGGTTTCGAGTCCAACGCATTACTGATGAGGCTACCAAAGCCTCGTAATACCAAGAGATGTACGGGAAAATCGCATTTTTCCGGGCCCAAGATCCGGGCATGATCTAGCATAGGGGTGCCCCCCTGCTAAGGGCAAGGGCACCCCCCTCAATATCGTGAAGACCCCCTCAAAAATAAGAAAATTACCCCTCAAACTTCCCCCCTTAAAAATTTTAATGGCGCAGTCTGCGCCATGACCGCCCCCTCCCCTAGGTGAGCACCCCTGATCTAGCATTTGTAACATAAATGCTAGATCGTTCTCTGATTCTTTCCTAAAATACAAATATAAACCAGGTCCTTCTTAAAAATAGAAATGAAAGTTCTTTCCCTTTATAAAAATAAAGTCATAAAAAGTAAAAAAGCACAATGTATCTTTTTTATTTATTTATTTATTTTTTTCTTTGACTACAGCGGAGGAAAAACGACTGATGTATAAACAAACGAGACTTGTTTATTTACATCACTCCAAGATAGAAATAACAGAGCTGAGTAGAGTAGATTTTCAATGTTTCCAACTTGATCCTAAAAAATACTAACCTTCAAACAAGTTTCAAGAATGAAAAAAGTTGGAATGAAAATGAAATAATTAAATTTTTCAACACGAATTTAATTTCGCGGTAAGATCAGACACAACAATGAACACTGAGCAAATGGAACTTTATTCTGTTTTTGTTTTCTTTTTCGATTTTTATTCTTTCCAAGGGCAGTGGAGTGTGTTAGGTCACCTGGAAACCCGGATGTCATGAAGAAATTAACGGGATTCGAAATGGCAACGAGTCTTCCAACCAATGGCGCAGAACGTTCTGCGTTTTTTTTCTCTCCCACCTTTTCGAACTTGAACTACGTTTTTGAATTGGAATAGAAGGGTGAAAACGTTGAATGGTAGTAGATTTAAAACGCCGTTATGCCATGCGTGTGCTGCTCGAAACGGCAATAAAAAAGTTGAAACGCAAATGTTTTCAGATACAATGTAACTAAATTCGCAGTGGGGTGGTCTGACCGGCAAATGGACAGACAAGCCCAATTTCATTGTCAAAATTTCATGATATCGTCAAAAACTGTTACTGTATCATTTGGTAAATATTATTGAAAACAAAACATTTTTATAAATGTGTGAAATCGCTAAACAAAATAAACAAAACTGTGTAGAAGAAGATGTACAACCCAGTTTACAAAAAAAAAAAAGAACTGTGAGTGAGTTTATTGATTGAACTTCCTTATACTATTCTTTATAGAAGTTCAACAAATATTTTTGCTATTTTAAGCGCAGAAAGTTGCAATAAAGAATGGCAGAATCATTAAATTAATTCATTATTTCGGCTAAAATCATTAAAGGCGATTAGTTCTTCATTTACTGACTGAACTTGATCGGTTGCGTCAGTTTTCCCGTGGTATTAAATTTTTTAAAACTTTTTAAAATTCATCGGGACATTAAAATTTAGTAATACGAAGTTAATTCCCCATTTGTTGGATTATATAGTTATGGGGTGAATAATGGTCACCTAAATAAAGTATATGAAAATTTTAACACGTTGTTTAAAATATTTTAACAAAATCAAATAATGATGAGTCAAATTAGATTTTTAACGAAACAAGAAAAGTCATTCTGTATATCAAGACAAAAGATATGTATTATAACAGATCGAGCCAGCGGCGTTGAAAACAAATTGATTTTTAATATTTCGTCATTTAAAACTTGCACACTATGCAGCAAAAGGTTGTTGACAAGAAGGGTAATTGCCTCATTTATTGAAAATAAAGACTTGTTAAAGATTAATCGTTTGGACAAAAAACACTCACATACACACGCGCGTTACTTTTCGGTCACCCCTATATTTCACTACTGCCCGCTAGTTTTAAACATCGATGGTACGCATCATGTGAACATGCCCTCATAGTCTTCAGAACTTTTATTCATCCATAAATGGTCTTAATTTCGTTCAACATATATTAAAAAAAAAAAAGTAACAAGAGTTGAGTTGAGCTTCTGTGAGGTTCTATGCAAATTAAGCTCTGCTCGTCTTTTATGAAGTTTATTCTATTCAAAACCACTTTCACACTAACTGATTCTACATTATAAAATTCGAAATCCCCACGCCACGCAGAAGGATCTTATTCCGCCATTTATAAAGTAACTGTATTCAAAAAAAACGCTTTACACTAATTATTTCTGCAATGTAAAATTGAAAATCTCCATGCCCCACAGAAGGATTCTATTCCACCTTTTATAAAGTTTACTCCATTCAAAAACGCTTTCACTCTGTTTCTACATTGCAAAATTAGAATTTCCGCAACACGCGAAATCATCTTTCTTGAAAAAAAAAAAAAAAAATTTCACCAACGGTTCTTGCACGGCATATTGTTTCAGGGCTATTGCAAATCAAACCGGAACTCCCTTGTTTCTTGACTTCTGTACTATGATGTCTCGAAATAACTTTTCGATCTTGTTTTGGCTCCATCTTCTCACTGTCTACAACAATTTTTTCAACCTATTCAAAGAGTTTGCCTGTGCTGCGCTAACAAATGAATGGAAGGCAGCTATTTTTAAAGTCATCGGTCTTCGGCGGCTCCTCCCATCTTTGTAGTCTATGGGAAAGATATGCAGTGTGGTATTCTACGTTTGACGGATCGGTATTCTGCATACACTTCTGATGAATATATTCAGGCATGAATACGAATATCTAGTAAATAAAAGCAGGGCGATTAGCATTTGATAAATGGAGCTTAAACACACTCTGACGTAATATTTTATACAGAACTGACAACATCGAAGTTTCATCTATTTTTTAGGCGCGTCATTTATTTATGAAAGTCTTAACCGTTATGCCTAGAGCTACACCCATTATAAGTTGTAAAAACTCTTCTGCCATTATCGACACAGTCATTTTCTCTAAAAATGTTCATAAACTCATTACTACTTTGCATATTGCTTTTACATTTAGCACGTTCTTATATTGGTATACAGTATAACTTCGATTTAACGATACCCGATCTAACGATTTCCTCAATTTAATAATACATTTCACCGGTCCGGATTAGACTACATTGAATCTCTGTGCTCCTCGATTTAACGATATCTCTGATCTAACGGTAACTTTTTCCAGTCCCTTGACAAATGTTAAAACGCTAAATCGAGGTTACACTGTATATGCATAGAGTTGAACATGGAAAATCCTGAATCAGCGGGACTGTAGCGATTTCGGGTTTTTATATTTTGAAGTCATATTAAAAAGCAATTTTTGATTGCAGTGTAGCTTGTGTATAGCCAACAGACTCCATTTATTTCCCAGTGGAAAAAAAGAAAGATCGAATTGACGAATTAAATAATAAAATGAAGATAACACAAAGAACGATAAATTTAGTCCAAAGAAAAAAAATAAGGTTCAAAGTCGAGAACAATTTATAAATAGAAAAAGAATTCTGAGAAAACTACAGGAACAATGGAAAATTAAGTAAACAAATAAGCAAAATAAAATTTGAGAACCTGGATATTTTCTTCATTTTGATCAAATGATTGTTAATAAAGATTAAAAAATGTACGTTGACATTAATTAAAGGCCAATTACTCCAAAAGTGCAATAAACATCAGGGTCGCGAATTTTCGGTATAATTCGAGTAGAAATCAACTATCGTTAAAAAAAAATAAATAAAAAATAAACGAATGCAATAAGGCCTGCTCTCTCCCAGTTTTTAAAGGAAGGACGTTTATTAACACATGAAACATTTGTTTTTACAGAGTTTCTCATTAATATTAACAGTCAAAGAACTATATCTACCTAAAACACTGTTGGGTTAAAGTTCAAATCTGTACCTCAGAGCCAGAAGGACGTAAGTCACATTATGAAAATTTTACAGGAGAAAGAAAATACTTTCTGGCGCATGCAAGGATGGGACGAATGCTTTTTTAAACCTGGTAAAAAATTAGAAAGGATTTTGAAAAGAACTACGTTCACATGGCTCGATGGGGAATAGGCTTCTACATGCAATGCACTAATAAACGGAAAATCGCAATTTTTGGACGAACGTCCGTCTGGCTCTGAGGTCCAGTAATATGGCTTTTGAAGCGACACAGATGATTTTATTTAAAAAAAAAAAAAAAAAGCTTCAAGGTGTGAGAGAGCTCGTTTTCAGTGATTTCTAAAAAGCACATTTTGTTGATAGGTTTCCTTGACAATTCATCTTAGATATGCAGAGAAACTAAGATTACTTCCTTTTGAAAGTGCTCGAAAGGGGTTATGTTTCTCAAAAAAAAAAAAAAAAAAAAACTTGTCTTGCAATTTATGTTTTTAAAAAAATATGCCCTGAATTGTCTTATTAAACTACCGTTTGCGGGGAAAGTCAAGAAGCCGGTCAAATAATTTTTCCCGTTCACTGGTGCGTTCCTTCCATTTGTTGATCTCAATGATATTGAATCTCGGTGACCTTGCTATGGGTATTTTTTCTCTCTTCCAATGTCGATAAACTGAGAACTGTTTCATGACGAATTCGACAAATATCTTTATGTTCGAAGAGTTTTTTTTAGCAATCAAGAATTGCTTATTGTTCTCACTTGATCGTTGCTGATTTGTTCCAACCTTTTATACCTTTCTTCTCGCACTTTGGGTGAATGAAATTTGGCGGCAATTGAAACCCAGAAGTTCAATCGCACTGTCAAAAGCTCCTAATAAATGCTGGATGTAAAAATTTTCGCCACTTTGACGTGTTTCCTGCGATAATATATGACATTTATAAAAATATGGATTACATTATCGCAAATACGATGGTATAGGGTTGTCTAAGAAAAAGTTGTTCAGTCATAGGGCTCTTGCGATTTAAATTTCGACACTTGAGTAGTTTTTCAGATTTTTTGCCGGTCTCTTCAAATTAGAGAAATTTTGCAGAAATCTGAAAAATTTCTGCAAATGTCTTGGAGAATGTTGTAAAGGAACCACATAATATTTTTCCTGCGGTAATGCCAAGCTTTACCGAATAAGCGTCATCTGAGGGAAATTTAGATCTGCGTTTCTAATTTTAAAAAACCTGCAGAAAATGAACAGATTCCTGCAAAATGTAAAGATACCTGCAGAAATAATTACTCAATTGCTGAAATTTCAAGTAGCCAACTCTGTTATTGGACCTCTTTTGCTTAGACAACCCATACCATCGTGTCTGCAATAACGTTATCTACATGTGTATGTATAACTTATGAAGAAACTCGATGAGGGTCGGTCAACCTAAGTCGGATCTTAGACCATAAAAAAAATACAGTTGAACTCTCTTAATACGATCACGTTTAATACAAAATCATGGTTTAAACGAACATTTTATTCGTTAAGTTTAATTTTCTATCTAGTTACATTAAAAATTTCATTTATACACGTACACTAAGTTGAAAGTATCGGCTAAGACGAACAAACATTTCTGACCGCTTTACTTAAAATGTTCATGGTTGAATACTGTAATTTTCTATTTTGAAATGTTTCATCATTTTGTTAGGTAAGAGAATATTAAATATTTTGCACAGAAAATAAAGCTCGTACATTTGTTTACCCGTGGACATTTCAATTTACTCGAAGATAAAAGTTTTTATTTTCCATTGTGGATTACAACCTATTTCGTGGTTGTTGAATATCATCTTCCTTTTCCAAAATTTTCCATAAATATTCATTTAAAAGAAATTAGTGATTTTTTTTTCTGAATGCACTAACAGTTAGAACAATGTGTGTATTGGTGGTAATATTTTTTACACGGAGGTAAGCATTCCTTCGTTTTATCACAGTCTCATTCATTCACAGTTGTTACAAATAGCGGCTAATACGAACAAATTCGTGGATTTTTGACATTTCGTATTAACGAAGTTCAAATGCACTTTCTAAAATTTTTTTGATTGAAAATTTCATTTCTTATTGAACTTTTTCCAACTTTCGCGGACACAGGTGAGTGTCGCTCTCCGAAGCAGGTAAATCCGACGGGGGAGGGGGGAGGGGGCGAAAAATAAGACCCAGACAGGGATAAAGCACTAACAGACAACTCATCTCCCATCTGTTGGAGGAGATTGAGCGAGCCCCGCACATTCGCGTTCCCACGCATAAAATTCTCCTCGCACGGATTCGAGATGGGAGAGTTTTTTCCGGGGTGGGCCACGGAGACAGGTGAGTGAATGACATAGGGGGTCTCTCTCCATCGAGGAAAAAAAGGGGGTCACCCGTGATACTTAGCCGTCGCGATTAAGAGGATTGATGGAACGTGGACCTGAACTTTTCCTCAAGTTAAGCCCCCGAGATTAATATTGATCTGGGAATTTAGTGCCGATGTACGGTTCCCGTAATTTGTATAATGGAGGAGCTGGAAGTTAATCTCGGGAAGGTAAGATCGATGCGACTACTGAGCGAGAAAATTGCAATAATTTACATACATTACTTATTTTGTATTTAATGTATGAATTTGTTTAGAAATAGACATAGCATTTGTACTTCGCGGATCTTTTTTGACTTTTTAGGCAAATCTAACTTTCTTTTTTGGAGCGCCTGCATTTTAGTTACATTGGTTTCGATGGAGGAAACTTTTTAAAAACTGACTGGGGTCAAAGGCAATTCAGATATCCCTGAAAAAAGCAAAATATATTCTTTAAAAAAAAAAAAACTGACTTATCTTGTATTACAGCAAAAAAAAAAAAAAAAAAAAAAAATGCTTGAAACAAAACTACAAAGTACCTTTTCTCGCGAATGCTTCATCATTTATAGTTCAGTTGCAGTGGTGTCGGACTGAAGCTCCAAAAGTACGTCATGTTGTTTGTTAAATTAGTATATGTCTAATTTCTCTCTATCTTTTATTGTACACTATTATGCAGGAGTTGTACGTGTAATCCAAACAAAAACAAAACATTTGGCTTATTTCTCCTTTAGTTCTCGCAATTAGAATTTAAAATTAATATTTAGGTAAATATATACAGGTAGTTATCAAAATAATGGAAACACCTGTGAATAAAAGTGACATTTTTGAATGCGCTTCGTAAGTAATAAAAATAAAAGTAGATATCTATTTTTTTTATAAATAGCAATGTATATGATCTGGTAGTATATGGTGGCTTAATTGAAGGTCTGGAAGTCTTGGATGTTTTTCAAGCGCGTGAAATGTTGGACTTCTCAAATTTGAAAGAGGCCAAATTGTTGGAGCGCGTCTAGCTGGAGCAAATGAAACTGAAACACCTCCACTTTTTAGCGTTTCTAGAGATATAGTATCTAAAGTCATGATAGCATACACACATTGCAGTAAGACAAGCTTGGCAAAGCAAAACAGTGGAAAGAAAGAGAAGCTCAGTGAAAGAAACCGACGTGTGTTGAAGTGGATTGTAGTGTCTAAAAAGTGAACAACAGCAGCAAAAGTGACCGCAGAATTCAGTCACGATCTGGATTCACTAGTGTGAGTGATTATAGTTAGAAGGGCTCTTTTATAAACAGAACATTTACGGCAGAGTAGCGATTCCGAATTTTTTTTCCAAGTGTTTCCATTATTTTGATAACTACCTGTATATATTTAAACTCTGGAAGTTGATGCAGATATACCGAAGACCGGGAAGAACGGGAGCCGGATAAACAAGGTTTTACTTTCCTTTGAAATGCGAAAATCATTCTATGTAAGCCCTTACATGCATTAAATATTTTTTTAAAAGAAATAGGAGTCGAAAGATGCACATGCTGCAATGGACTTTAGTTTTCTTGAACTTTTAAATTTTCTCCACCGACTGTCAAGCTATAAAAAAGTCACAAACTTTCTTTGATGAAATGATTGGCAACTTTTAAAGAATACTGCATTTAATGCAGATATTAAAGTTGAAGTAAACTTGATTCAAAATGAGCTAGCTACGGTAAGCTACACCTCATTTTCCAAAATACTATACAGTGAAACCTGTGTAAGTTGACCACTTGCGGTGCAGTACTTTGGTGGTCAACTTAGACAGGCGGTCAACTTATAAAGGGGGTAATTGTTTTTTTTTTTTGACATTTCTTGCACCATGTATTCATTTTTCGACTAATTGACACTTACTCTTTCTGTTCAACTCACTTTAATTGTTTCACATTACTTTGAAACAAAATTTAAAGTGTTATTCAAATATTTTTTGGGGATTTTCTCCAGAATGACGTATAATGAGTCATGCAAATTTAAAATTTCAGTAAATTGATCAAAAAAAAAAACTTATGTCTTATTGTTTATGAAAAGTTACTTACTTGATATTAATAGTTCTTAAAAATTCATAGCTATTCAAAAATAACAAATTTTTCCCTAGTTTTTTCTCATATACATTTATAACCATGACGGTCTATTGTTCAACAAAATAATTCCTTATTGAAGTTTGGCGCACTTATTAGACACTAGTTTTAGAATTTCCATATGTGTCAGCTAATTTTCTCTCGATTTCTCCCATTTCAATTAATTTTAATATTTCATACTTTTTATCAATCTCAAGTTCAACTAACTTTCTTTTTGAAACTATTTTGTGTAAAACTATAACACAAAGAACAACAAGATGGACTATCATAGTTCAAAAAGGCAATTGTAAATGAAAATGTCCTATGTCTTAATCCCTTGCACCAGAAATACTGCAATGCAAGTAACTTTACTCTTCAGCATAATTCCAGTGTTGCCACAAAATATCACAACGGGAAAAAAATACTTTGTACTTTTCTACTGACGCATGTTTTCATTGAACAGATAGTACAAAAGGCAATCTCAAACAGAACAACAAAAGAAAAACAAGTTTGGAGAAAATAAGTGTTCTTAGTAGTTTTCCCATGTGGTTAAACTCACAAGTAGGTTTAGTTATGCTGCTGTTTTATTTAGTTGGTAAAATGCTTGTCTGGCATTGAAAATATTCTTGGAAAGCTATTAAATAAATAATAATATAAAATAAAATAATTTGCTACATTATGTTTTAAAAAATAAACCAAGTGGTCAACGTACAAAGGGATTTTTACAATACTACAAACCAAATTTGGTATACATTAGTGGTCAAGATAGACAGGTGATCAAGATAGAGAGGTGGTCAAGTTACAGAGGTTTACCTTCATTACATAAGATAGGGTAAATTCCGTTCCTGACAAAAGCGGTTAACATAGACAGGTGGTCAACTTACAAAGGTGGTCAACTTTACAGGTTTTACTGTATTACGAAAACAGCTTAGGAACATTCGCCAAAAAAATCCAGCTCTCTCTTCTCAATCAGAAATCGGACTTTTTTTTCATTTTCTTCAAATTATAAAGAAAAAAAATTACTGTTATGCGAAAACATATTTTTAAAGAACAAGTTGCAAAATAAATTCTGCAGATTCGTTTTCTGGTTACAAGAGCCCCCCCCCCTCAACCCCTTTTTTCCCCCATGAAAACACTTTTTAAACTTCTGGACCCTAAACTACAGATACAGTGAAACATTTATCTTCGTGTGAAATAAATTTGGAAGAAAACCGTTGCGGAATTATTTATTGAGAACTCTACTAAGCATTTCGTCGTTCAAAACTTTCTGAGATTCTACTCCGTTAAAAGAAAAAGGTCCTGTGTAATTCTGAACTCGTTTGTCAGAATATTGTCATATCTTTAAATCAATTAAAATATTTAGTAATTTCCTTTTCTTAGTGACGGGAAGTTCTATACCAAAAAAAAAAAAAAAGATTCATCAAACTGAACTGAGCAAAAAAAAAAAAAAAAAACATGCAAAATGAAATTCGTTCCAAACATTAATATTCTTTACTAATAATAAAGCTGAAAGTCTCCCTGTCTGGATCTCTCTCTGTCCGGATCTCTATCTGTCTATCTGTCAGTATCTCAGTGACGCGCAAAGCGCCTAGACCGTTCGGCTGATTTTCATGAAATCTGGCACAGAATTAGTTTGTAGCATGGGGGTGTGCTCCTCGAAGCGATTTTTCGAAAATCCGATTTTGTTCTTTTTCTATTCCAATTTTAAGAACATTTTCCCGAGCAAAATTATCATAAGAGGACGAGTTAATTACCAAGTTATCATAACGTGGAACCGTAACATGGGCAAGCCAATTGGCGAGAAATGCATCGTACATTATTTGTAAATATACCAAAACACTTTTTATTTTTCAACTACGGGCAAAGCCGTGCAAGTTCCACTAGTGAAAAATAAACCTCTCATTTACCAAGAATTTTGAGATTGTTGTAATGAATTATTATTGAAGAAAGCTGCAAAGAACATTTTGCGCTTTTTAATTTTATTTTATGTGTGTGTGTTCTTTATGCTCACCATTACGTTCATCATGTAAATTAAATGGTTCTCATTATGACATTACGTCTGCCTAATATGTTTCATTTATTATCAGTCGGATGCATTGGAAAGTAAATGAACGTTGAGCAATAATGACTGTATTTATTTGAATGCAAATGACATCATTTTACTGTCATCTGATGCGGAACTCCTTTAGCAGGTAGGCAATTATTCGCTCGATCATTAAGATGAATTGGCTCACTAGAAAAAGTTATGTTCAACATTATGATAATACGATTTGAAACTGTGTTTTCTTTTCTCTCTGCTTTTATTAAGGCTTTAAATACCGCTCTCTTTTTTGGGGACCGTTAATTTAAAGGCATCCCAAGGAGGATAAAGGATCAACTCAGCCATCATTACTATAAAACAGGAAAATTAGAATGACACAAAGGTACGACCTGCCAAAAAACAATTAAATCAAAAATTCCAAAACTAAGAAGAAAAAAAAAAGACATTGAGCCCCCACAATGAAAAGAAGATCCAGAATTTTCCGATTTACTCCGCGCTTTTGTTCCATTACAGAGAAAAAATTCGAAGAAATAGTTTAATGAATTTAAAATCAAAATCAACGTTTGTTTAATATATTTTGTAAAGTTTGCATTACTGCGTTTAACTGTGACTATGTACTAGTGCATACATTACGTACAGTAGCGAACAAAAATCAACTACATCGCGTGCAAAAAAGTGGAATAGTGTGCAAATTACGTTTTTCATGAGTATGTATTATGCGATGATGATATTGTTTCGATAAAATACAGTTCTAGGATTCATCTCAATCATTTTGTTAGAGTGGTTCAGTATGATATCAACTTATGAATGTACTCCTGACTAACTTCATAAAATTAGAGCTTAATAAAAACTTCCCGCATATTTATCTTTTTGTGCAGAAAATTTGCACAAAAAGGGCACACTTTTTGAAGTGTTCAAAATGTGTGCACTTTTTATGCACAAAGTGTGCACAATGCGTCCTTTTTTGCAAAAAAAGTGTAAACATTTTCTAGCTGAGTCTCCTCTGAGTACAGTCCAAAATTTTAATGCCAGAGCTTTTCATGTAGGACTGCTCCTGAAGGAGTACAATCTTTCATCTCCGCAACAATACAGTAAAAAAGTAATTTTTTCTTAATTTCCTCCCTTTGTGAATAGTCATGCATGAACATGTCAGACATTAAAGTTTTTTATTGAACTGGAATTAACCATGAATCGAAAGTTGTTGGCGTAAAAAAGTTGTTTATGTAATGGGTATAAAATTGCTGCTAAGAAGCCTGATACTATATGAACTACAGGGAAGCATTATTAGGCTCAGGTTCCGTGAAATTGGGTAAGAGTACATGCAGAAGTTGATATCTTCTATGCAGAACCATTGCAAAGCTCTCTCCTCGCAGCTCGTGGATGATCCATTAAACATTGAAGTATTCCTCGTGGCTGTATACACCTCTAAGTGAATGCAATATGGTTGCAGTTGTGTAGAATCCACATTAAGTATAGAGTTCGTCAAGTTATTTCTCTATTACACTTTTTCTTCTATTGTATTTTTTTACCTTTTTCGTTTTTTTTTTTTTTTTTGAAACAAATAAGAGTAAATTATTTATTAATTTTAACAAAATATCTCTGAGATTAATCCTACAAACAAATGCATTGTGTCGAAAAAATGCCATCATTGCATAAAACAGTCACATAAACAAAACATTTTTGCGTTCTTTTCCTCTTTTTCTCACGTGATGCAGCTTTTTTTTTTTTTTTTTTTTTTTGTCTCCACTGTACACTTTCTACATTGTAACTAGAGAGATAACTTGTTCATAACTTGAGAGATTTTAAATTATATTATTACTTTTTTTGTTGTAAAAATTGAGTTAATTAGGGCATCAATTATTAGGAGCACAGCAGCAAACTTCTTTTGAGGTTTAAATTTAACAATGCGCACCAAAGTTCACTTTTTGGTTTCGAAAACTTTACTGGTTGTTTTAGTTAAGATCTTCCTATTCTCTAATGATCAAAAGCTACCATAAAATATGACCTAAATTTGGGTAGCCTTATCCTAAAAAACACTTGCATACTGTATTTAAACATGACGCAGAACATGTCATTTGTCAGGCTGAGCTTCAAATTATATATCAAAGTGAATACGGCATTCAAAATACTCATCTTACCGACATATAATCTAAAGATGAACGGTAATAATTAAATGTGCAAAATGGAAAAAATAAGTTTGAAATACTGGAAGCAAATGCTTCACAGACCGAAAGGATTTCTTTCATTTCGTCAGCTGAAGATACCAGTAATTGAAAGTAAATATTCTACCTGCGGGCTTTTTTCAAGAAATGAATAGGACCGATATTCTAATTGAAATTTAATCTTTAACTTTCCTCCCTAATTTTCATAATTTGATTGGATTTCGCATAGTAAAAGTTGTTTGATGTTCCTTAAACTCAATTATATTTTTTTTATCATAAAAACAATATTTGTCGTCTGATTGGAAATTCTCTGCCATTTTAAAAAATGAAATTACCTTTTGGTAAAAGAGTTCATTTTAAGATTTCGTTGTCAAATAAATATAAACAGCGATTGAAATACGGTCCAAAAATACAATCCGGTATTTGGTATGTTTTGAAAACGTATTACTGGAAAGTCGCTTTCAATACCAGTATTAGAAATGCTTCAAAACTGGGAACAAAAATATACGCGTTTCATAGTCTAATTACTATTTTTTATAAAAAGGCATATACTATAAAAAAAATGAACAAATACAAAACGAAGGAACAAATGTTATTATCAACTGTTAGTAAAATAATAACAATATAAAATTTATAGCATTCGACACAAAGGTATTGTGAGGCTCTTAGAAGTTGAGCGCCGACTCTGACAATGTTTACCTATGTTTCGGAAAATAGGGAGGGGTAATTGGCGCTAAGTTGAATTAAGAAACTTTCTTAGTAGTTTTTCAAAAATATACCTACTAAAATCCGAGCCAATGACGCGTATATTTTTCACTAAACTCCTCTAAAACAGGTAAACATAGTCAAGATCACAGCTCAACTAACCAGAGCTGCACTATAAAAATGGATCATTACATTTTTACAATATTATAAAGAAAGAAATAGAAAGAAAAGAGTTGTTATGAAAAGGTGTAAACAGTAACTTTGCTTTTTTAAAGTAAAAATGTAAGTCATCACTTTATACAGTAAAGAAAGTACCCGGTGCGTGTTTATTCACTGGTTCTCTATTAACAGTGTTCCAAGCCCAACTTTGTCATCAATTTACTGTCAATTTAGATAATGTTCTATTCACGAAAAAAAAATGAGCATTTAAAGTAATAGTAGGTATTTAATAAGTTAAACTAGAGAAACTCTTTAGTATAAAAGTATTTACGCAGCAAAATACCCCGGAAATGTGATTTACCTTATAAAAATACCGATTTTGCAAAATTGCAAAATTTCTTGAAATACCAGTAAGGTAAACACACCTGTAGTGGCCAGTGCTTAATACCGCTTCAGTAGTGGCCATTTCAAGGTTTATATTTGAAAAAATACGATTCCAGGCTCCGCAATAGATTCAAAAATGCAGAACCGAAAAACGGACTGAAAGAAGACTGAAACGAGAACATATTAAATAAAGACAAAAAAAAAGTATAATAAAAGAAATGAAACAACAGCTAAATTAGTCTTAAACTTGAATACAACACGATGGCTCGGACACCTTTTACAAACTAACAACACAAATCCTGTGAAAAAAAAAACTTACTTTTACTTACCCAGTTGGAAATAGAAAACGAGGCGGATCACCCATTAGATGGCTTGAACCGAAGGGACCTTGCTGTGGATAGGGCCAGATGGCGTGAATTTTTTGGGACGGCCTTGGCCTTCAAAAGACTAGTGCCGTAAAGAATAAATAGAAACTTAATTTTTTTTTTTTTTTTTGCAGATAGAATTGTCCGGGGATTTTCGTAAAACAGCACTCATTTGTTGTTTTGTAAATAAAAAACCTACGCTTAGAATTGAAATAAAAGAACAAAATTGAACTCACAAAAGAAGAGAGAAAAAAAGGCGATTTTGAACACTGCAGCAGGGTTACAATTCGAATGATACAAATTCGCTATCTTCTTCAAAATATATGTATTAAGAAAGATTGGAAAAGCTCTCAGTGTTCACGTATTAATATAACGCTATTAACAAATACATTTTGCTTTCAACATTTTGTTAAAATGAACAATCTCCATGACCTCATGGGTCATGAAAATGAGACACACCCTCCTTTTTAAAACTATTCTTGAAATTTTAGAAAAATTAGTTTTAAGATAATTAACTTTTTGATACGGCATAGTAGGTCTATGTAGAGATATTATAATTACTTTTCGGTTATCAGAGAAACGAAACAAAAATCTTTTATTATTTTGAAATGTTCGTCATTAAAAGTTCTTTCGTTTCAGTCTGAACTAAGTCGCATTAGAATCTTTCACCTTGCGGTATACAAACAAGTTTCTTCGCAATTTTCAAAGCCAGTGTTGAAGAAAATTAATTTCAGGAAGTTTTTCAGTAGAATACAATGTGAAATGCAGTCTTAAAAAAACTGTCCCTTCCCCCACATTTTTTTTGGATTACATTTAAGAGAAGGAATGAAATTTATATCAATTGTGATGCGTCGTAAATGTGCACAAAAGAAGAGCTTTTCCTTGTTTTTACTCTGCTTTTAAGCGCTATTTTCACACTAATTTCTCGATAGGGGGGCGGGAAATTTTCGCATGCTTTAGACTTTCATACCGATCTAATAGTCTATTTTTTACGTAAGATGAACTTTGTACCAATTAAGTCAATTAGAATGTCTGTAGTTAACGATTGAGCAGGGGGGGGGGGGGGATAATAATAAAAAAAGGTGTGGTGTGTTGGTTTTCCTTTGCCGAGGGCTTGACGTTTCTCAAATTTATTGTCTTTGTCGTAAGTAGATAGCGAGTCATGTGATTCTCTGCGGCGTGACTAATGAAATTAATGAAAGCTAAAATATTGAGAAATAAAAATGCCCTCTGGAAATAATTTTTACATGTATAATTACAGTATTTTTATTGACTCTATCCATTTTGTTTTATTTATTGTTAGTATTAGTATTCTTTTGTGGATTCGTTTATTTATTTTTGCAGTCGATAAATCTTAATGTTTTTATGTTTATTTGTTTAGTTCTTTTTTCCAACTTTTTATAAACTACATTTTTTTTTACTTCAAACTGTAATAAAGCTAGTTATTATATAAATCATATCCAACATAAGAAGTTGATACACTAAAAATATTTAAAAGAATTCATTTAGGATATGTTTTTCATTTCCATTTTGTCTCCTTTAAAAAAACTTTTTTTCTGTTTTTCAAAAAATAAATCTTGCAATTTTTAAGTTATATTTTATGTAATAATGCAATTGCGGATATTTCTTAATAGAAAATTTATTTTTCGATAATTTCTTCCTACTTTGGTATAATTTTAAAATATTGGAGCTCATTAGTGTTTTTTCTGTATGATGTTTTGTATGAGTAAAAGATCAATATGAAAAGATTGTCTGAAATTTGTACAAAAACATAACTTTTCTAAACCAGGAGGCTGTAAACCTTGGCTGTAATTCTTGATTGCGAGCATTTTCTAGTAACAAATTCAAATCTTTGTTTTTGTTAACCTTCAAGTCTCTTTTTTAATTGTCATGAAGAAAAGAAACTATTAACTATCAAACAAAAAGAAGCACTTAGAAAGCTAATTGGCAGCCCATTTTGTGACATTTTTTCAGTAGCGTCACTAGGGGGAGGGGGGCGGTCCTCCCCGGGTGACATCCAATGTGTAATTTTAAAAGTATAAATACTTTAATTCTAAAAAAAATCCATAGTCTATCTAAAATTGAATTTTAATCCGTCAAATGTCAACAAAAATCGAGCACAAGAAGGTTGCACAATGCACATGCGTCTAAGGTTTAGGGTGAATTTGAGTTTTACATAAAGTGCATTCGTGATGAAAGTGCATTCGTTCGTGATATGCATACACTCAAATCTGTTTTTGTAAGATGTATAGGGACTACATAAAAAATCGCATAAAAGACTGTTTTCGCATCACTATTATTATTATTATTATTTTAATACTGTGGATAGGGACAGCACAAAAACGGGTTTAAGCGTACAGGCGTCCCTCGTATAACACGGTTTCGATATTGCACGGTACCAAATTTGCGATTATTATAGCACGGTTTCGGTATTGCACGGTACGAAACTTGAGTTTAATACTTCATGGTTTTGATATAACACGAATGTTATCTTTAAAAAAGATGGCATTTCATTTTTGTTTAATATATTCTGTTAATGTTTGATAGCTCTAATAAGTTTATACTTTGCTTTTATGAAACTTGGTTTCGATATAACACGGTACGCATCCCTTGCTTTACATTATTTCTAAGTCTCGTATAACACGGTTTCGATATAACACGATACATCTTAACCTGATTTTTCTCATGTACATGCATAATTAGCATTGAAAATAAGTAAAAATGTTATTTTTAAAAAAGTCTCGTATAACACGGTTTCGAAACTACACGGAACGAATTAACTGTGTTATACGAGGGACACCTGTACTTGTCTTTTAATTTAAATTTTCGTTACTACACAAAAGTGAAAATGATTTGTTTCTGAAAATTGCACGAACTTCGTCTTCACATAAAATATTAATAGATATTTTTTTATTTCTTTTTTTCTTGGGGGCGGCGGAGGTTGTCACCACCTCAGTTGACACCCGTGCTAGGTACGTTAATTCATTCTTTACTTCAAAGCCCCGCAAAGAAGCCATGTTGTCGAAATAACACTCCTTCCGGGCATTCGACTGAGGCAAATGACCATAAGCACATCCTTCTTTCGCCTCCGGAGATTCACTTCTTCCTTCCCCTTTTTAATTTTTTCTAAATCGCACAAATATCATTTACCTCAAACAGGAATTGAAAACCAAGCGACCTATTTATTAGCAGTTTCGTGTTTGGGCAAGATCGCACTTCCAATATAACTGTCCATAAGCGGTTGAAATAACATTTTTGAGAGTTGGGAATCCACAGCGGATAAGGAAATGCCCGAAGGAACACGGAGAGCGAGAAATATCAGAGTTCAGCCCCGGAATGACAGGTGCTCTTTCTACTAGTTGGTTGGGCGTCGCCGCTTCGGGAATACTTCGGGTATTTCCAGGCTTATGTAAGATACACAAAGGATTCATATGAATATTAATTTGACTTATCTTAGATTTATCTTTCGCAGTCAAGAAAATTTTTCACAAGTGGGTGTTTCCGAAATCCTCTCCGTATAGATAACTTTCCCAATAACGCGTATCGCTATTAAATTTATATGCTTCTTCTCTTCCGTCCATGTCAACTCTCTTTTCAAGACAAAAAAAAAAAAGGAAAAAAAAAGATAAAAATATCTAATTATGTAAAAAATGAAGTAGACCTGCACAGCACCTGAGTTCTGAGTTTACTTGAACTTGATAACTTTCCAGGAAACCACACTAATAGCGAATAATAAAAATAAAAATAAAAATGCCTAGCAATCGAAAGAGCATATTCAGAGATTTTTTGATGCAGCAGCTATTTGCTCCCGTGCCTCTGCTGTCAAGATATTAGGTTTTTAAGTCTGCCGAAATTGAAGAAAGAAGATTTCACCCTCCGCATGTGGCAGTACATCCATTAACAAAGCGCATTTCTCACTGAAACTCGCTAAATTTGGCGACTTTTCTCAAAATTTCTGCAGACTTTAAGATTATGAATTTCGATAATGGTGACGAGAGGGCAAAATATTTATGCGTCCAGAAACATGCTATATAATTATCTTTTGGTTGTATTAAGACTTTTTTCGTTATTACACTATCGCATGGTTTCATGAATTGCAAAAAAAAAAAAAAAAAAGTTCAGACAACACTGGATAATTAAATTTACAGCTTTTGTTTGTAGTAGAGATTTTGCCTCTCAAATTTCTCAACTGTTCGCAAAATTAATGCCACAAATCAAAACCAAGTGACATATGTTGGCAGTTTAGTTTCTGGAATTTTAAATAGAACTAATGGGACCTTCATAATAGAATCCCTCTAACTCTACACAACGATTCCAACGTAATTTTTCTCTCACACACTCTCCCTGTCTCTCTCTCTCTCTCTCATGCACACTCTCTCTCTCACTCTCTCTCACTCTCCTTCTCTCTCACACTCTCTCTCTCTGACTCTCTTTCTAACACACTCTCTCGGTCTCTCTCTCACATACACACTCTCGCTCAATCTCTCTCTCTTTCACACACACTCTATGTCTCTCTCTCACTCTCTCTCTCTCTCACACACACACTCTCTCTCTGTTTCTCTCTCACATGCACAAACTCTGTCTCTCTCTCTCACACACTCTCTCTCGGTCTCTCTCTCACATACACACTCTCCTCCGCTCTCTCTCTCTCTCTCTCTTTCACACACTCTGTCCTTCATCCCCTCCCCCCGATTAGAAATAGAAGTACCCTTGATAATCCTCTGAAGTTTTTAAGCCCTTCAGCACCGTGTTTACAGCTTCCTTCTTGATCTGTATGTTGCCATGGTGAGTTCTTATGAGGTAGAGAACAAGAAAAAGAATCGGGAGAGGAGCGATATAGGAACTATAAGAAGGGTGCGGCAATGTTGGAATGTTTCTCTTTAAATAAATCTTTAATAAAAAAAAAACAGTTAAACACATAAATAATAATAAGACGTGTGGTGATATATTATCTTTTTACTCCCCAAAGTACAAACTTCTGCGTTTTTTTCCCCCACTTGAAAATTATTGCAGAAAAATGACATATATTATATTATATATGTCATTTTTATATATAGCAGGCTCTCGAGAAATAAAACTGACTTCTTTCTTTATTAACATTTCGAATTTTCAGGGAAACCTAATGTTTAGGATGATGTGGGCATTTTATAGCTTTCTGAGCCGAATTTTACGTGCATTTTTTCGCACGTAACTGTCCCCAACCTATTAACGACAAACCATAAGCTTCCAGCACGAGCAAAGTTTTTGAAAAAATAAAAATTTCTCGGCAACACAGCAGCTGTCCCGTTGGAAAGAAGCACTCGAAGGGATCCTTCACCCTGTGGAGTCCACCCCCTGTCATTGTACGGGCAATTGACTCGGGGGGCTCGGGAATAAAAGTGGAGGCAGGGATGGAAAGTCATATCTGCCTGTCATAAGTGATATCCGCAAGCCTTATTCTTCCGAGGGTGTATCGGATAGAGGGACTCAATGAACGGGAATTGGGGAGGGGGTATGTTTACGATTTGGGGATTTGCTTTTTATCTCCGGGGCTCGTTTAAGACGCTTTTTTCCCGTCGCCTTTCTTTCTTTCTTCTAGCTACCGTTACATAAATTTTTGGTGGGATTTTTTGAAGAAGAGTGATTTTGCACTGACGGACTGTGTACATATTTTTTATCGTTTTCTTGTTCCGGGTACTTCGAGGCTCTTGTAGTCTTCCTTATTTTTCTTTTCTTGTGAGACCGTTGGCAACGCAACCGTGCATTCTTTGAAATTTGAGCAAGAAATACCACGAAGAGCTCACGCTTAAGATATCTCTATTTATTTAAAAGTTAAGCACGTTCTCAGTACATGTAATCCATACAATTAAAAAAACAAAAAAATCGGTGAATCGTCTTTCATAGACCACTTTGACTAATTGATTTCTTGGTCAATAAAGTACACATCTTGGAAGTATACTAAAATTTTGTTAGCTAAATTTCCTTCTATAAAATAGCATTCGTTTTCAAAGATTAAACTAGGTCAAGGATGAAGACTGTACATCGAAGCTTCTTCGGTAGACATGCATAAGCTTATATTCAGTAAATTACCGCCCCTTAGCCAGGGCTAAAGCAGAAATACGTGAGTGATTAGTGCTAATAAGCACGAAACTGCAGTCCTCGGCTGGAAATGACTGAGCTGGCGGTGTATTTCACGTATGCATAAGCTTATTGTTCAGCACGTTAGTAAGAAATTACACTGAAAATGAGGATAGAAGTTGGCATAACAACCTTTTTCGCTAATAGCTTCTAAACTAACCCTCAATGAAAGTTTGTCACCACTTTCTCCATAATCCACTCTGGAAATAATAGCATTTCCTTCAAATTAAAACTATCAGCTACCTTTTTTCCGTTTAAATTTATTGCTGTTTTTAAATACTACAAAATTCATTTCGCATAAAGGCAGTGGATCATCGTTAATACATTGGTGTTTTAAATTGTAATCCAAACGATTGACGGTCTTGTTTTGCACCACATTATTTTTACCTTGGCAATCTTTCCATAACGCATTGCCATTTAAATTCAATGGTTGGATATCTTTCGAAAAGGAAAACAATCTTACAACCATAAAACACGTGTTTCGTTTGCAGCATCCATTGCAAATTTATATCTTCTGGCTACACTGTTGGTTGCGACATTCTCAACTTGAGATAATTTTTTGCTCAAATTATCTCAAGTTGATTGGAATTCTTACGCTAATGAATTAAACATATTTCATAATAATTTCCTCATAACTCAACTGCGGCATTATCAGCTCAAAAAAAAGTGATTGAAATAAATGAAAGGCGGCTGATTTTTTAAAGATTTCTATCGTCCGATCGTACAAATAATCTGAACTGCGCATGACCCCCCCCCCCCCTCCCTCCCATGCCAGGACCCCTTCTTATGGTGAGCGAATTCAGGAAGCCGAGACAAACCAAGACCTTTTTGATCACGAGTTCACTGTACTTGAGTGATAAGATGACACTTATCATCACTTTCTAAAACTCACTTTTTTTTTCTTTATTATTATTTGCTAATCGAATGCAAGATAAGTCCTCGCATCAGGGGGGGAAAGACAGAACTTTGGACAGCTTTCCCTTTTTATGAGATTGTTGCTTTTGTTTACGATGATGCGATTCGAAGATAGCATAATCATACGTAATAACAGGAAAATATCCGCTTGTCGCTTCTTTTCCCACTCTAGTAGGGACCGATGGTAGAGTTGCTTGACCTGTGAAATCGTGGGGTTGACGTGTTTCCAAGAAAAAAAAATGTTGGAAAATAATTTTTTAACTTGTTGCTATTTCCACATTTTCAACAATGTTTATATATATATATATATATATATATATGTATGTATAGCATTTGTACGGTTTGATTTATTTAAAATTTTTTTATTTTTTTTGCCATTGAACTAACACTGTCCGTACGTTGAAAATGTGAGTCTATGTGCTTTCATAAATCAACCTTTCAAACATTGATACATTATCCTAAGACTACTTAAATTGGTCGGCGATTTGCACTGTATACGATACATAGAACTTGATGCATTGTAACACTGCTTAACTTAGTGTTCTGTATTTTTGGAGTCTTAATAATAATAAGTAGTAGGGGGGCATACTACATTCCGTGGGAAATTTCGTGAGGAAATTGTGAGACCAATTCTATTATGTTCCTTATGGCCTGTGTAACTATGCCTCACCGGGTGTTTTGCTTGAATTTGTGTCAGACGGCCTGTATGACGTCATCAATCTAAGATGACGGCTGTAACGAGTTTTTGCAGTTATGACTCAATTTTTGGGTATTTTGTGATAATTTTCTGGTGAATTTGCTTGATTAATATTCTATTACTTTTCTTATTATAAGTTGAAAGTAAAATACTTAATTTATTTGTTTGTTAATTCATTTAAAAAAAAAAATTCTAAAGTCTTCATTTTTGAATTTGCCATTCAGAATAAGCTAGTTTAAAAGTACCTCGGCTGAGTTTTTGCAGTTAAAAAATACTATTAATTTTCAGGATAAAATCATTAAACATTAGTACAATCGAACCTCGTTAATTCAGACACGCTTATAACGAATTACTGCTAAAGCGAACTATATTTGCGATCCCCGTCCTACTGTACTTACACTTAAACTATTTTTTTCAAATAAAACGAGCTACAGTAGAGACAAATTCACTTTTAAAGTCCATTTGAGTTCGTTTTAACAAGCTTCAACTGTATAATCATTTAACAGAATTCTTTATAACCTGTATAATTATGCCTTAGGAGCTTTTCTTGCATTTTTTAGAACGCTCGTTTCATTTCATCAACGTAGCTTACGTTCATGCAGAAACTGGTACATGTAACTAAACATATTTTAGGGGAAAATTTATCAACAGGGATTGATATTGGATATTGGATTATAAAAACCAGTTTTAAAATTTGCCCTGTCAAACAAAAACTTGTACAGGTCTTGACGACAATTTGACTGAGTTATACAGTAAATCTGTAGTGTCAAAAATTCTTGCAGGAAAGTGTGTTAGACGGGCTACAGAAGCTCATTCTACATTAAGGGTTGTACTATTTAAATTTTACCTCGATGCTTTTTATAAACACAATGAAGAAATGAAATTTCAATGCAAAGAAGGGTGCAAAAATTGCTTTTAAGGAAAAAAAGTATGATGAAACAAAAGAACTTTCCTCGAATATAGTGCAGTATTACTAGATTCTAAAATACATGAAAAAATTAAAGATTTGAAGACACAGAATCAATTGGAAGACCAACATTTAAACTTGCTTTGTTATACATGCATATGATGGATACAATGTTACTTTTATACGGTCTGTTAGATCAGGAAATTGGGAATTTCACATTTCTTCATTCGAAGGTTCCGTTCCCCATTTCTTTGCTTTGAATTTAAAAAATCATGCAAGTGTGATATCATGGTACTTGACTAATATGAAGCGTCTTAAAGTAAAGCAACAAAATCTTCGGAATGAATTCATGGAAGGCAATTGGGCTGTTAAAAAGTCTTTTGTACCGTTTTGTGCTTTAGAGTCAGACGAAGCTTTGGAGCAAGAGAAAAAGAGTATGAAAGTAATTGGTGGAATAGTAAATACATAACTCAATAGGAAAAAAAAATAGTTTAGCGTTAAAGAGTAAACATTATCATTTGACAGGTTCAAGAGGAAAGCGACTATACATGAAGATGTGCAATGTATATATAGTGCCATCAGAGTATCAACAAGCCCTATAATATATGAAGGAAGTGAACTTATTAACACAACAAAGTCTGAACATAACGAAGCCATACAAACAGATGTATTTAAGGCAATTAAAACTAATTGAGAATTAAAACTGAAAACACGAATTTCTGGGCCACAATGAGAAAAGAAAAGCTAAATCTATGTAAAAATAGCACGAAGAAGGTTGCAACAAATATAGCTGACACTGTTCTACAGTTAAAAGCCGATCATTATTTAAACTTCTGCTAGTTGTATCAAGGAGTCGAGCAGATATTGATTTAAAAACAGCATATGAATTTTAGGCTGTTCCACAGTCTACGTTTAATCTGGATGGGTAGATAAAATTGTCATAAAACAAATCAAAGTTAATGAAGGTTTTAGAAGAATGTGGCTTAGAAAAAGTAGACAGCAGCATCGAAGATTCTTTGCCGAACCCCATGAAAGACTCAAGCATATCGAAGCAAATGAACACAGAATCATACAATGTTGCTGTTCTTTATGGAATGGCGCAGCTACAATCACAGAAGAAAAAAAAGCAAGTGAAAACATGTAATGATTTAGCTGCAGAATTTAATAATAAAATCAAGGAAAATCTTTTAAATTATGATGAAACACACTTTATGTTTGACACATACATTGAAACTCGCTAAAATCTGCCAATCTGCCATGTGGAAAAAAGAAGTACATTAACAGCCACTGAGTTCAAAATAACCTATTGTACTAATATTAAAAACGTACACATGAAGACCCTACTTTCTCATATAAAAACAAAGGATAACTTAACAGCTTATCAGGTAAATAAAGCATTAATATACGCACGCAGCATTGAAAAAAAAACCTAATCGTAAGCTGGAGAAATGAAGCTAAATCATCATTAAAAGTTGATGTGACTGTACTGCAAAGCAGTCATTGAAAGGCGGGTGTTAAAATAGTACTGGACTATCTTCATACTTCTAAGAGAAAGAGCAACCAGTACTCATATATATTCGCCTGACACCGATGTATTTTTGCTAGCATTGTTCTGGTTAAAATCATTTCACTGTCCATGCACATCTTTGACTGGGGTAGGTAGCAACCGAAGAATGACCAGCATTATGATCGCATTAGGACTAAATAAAACAAGAGGAATGTTATGACTCTATGCTCTGTTAGGAAGTAATATAACAAGCTCACTTGCTTAGAAGGGAAAACCTTCTTTTTGGAAAATTTATAAGATGGCTGACAAAGATACTCTCGACGCTCTGACTCATCTGGGGGTCAACTGAAGAATTCGTTACAAATGATAAAATTGTTATTGAAAGAAGGCTTTATTTGTTCTGTATATTTGCCGCTGACAAATATTTCTGATATTGGAGAATTTCTTTGGTTCATGTTTTCCAAGCAGGAGACTCAAAATGAAAATTTGCCTCCTGCAAGAGCATCTTTGTCCCCTTACATTTTAAGAGCGCATTATCAGGCATTGGAACGGCATCTTGCTGATTTCAGCAGCACCCGAATTTAACATCACCGTCAGACTTCGGATGGGAAGAGAAAGACAACTTGTATGTTTTAGTTATGTGTACACTTTTTTGTGCTTCTGAGTCCATTTTTAAACTGGTTCGATGCAGCTGCGTAAAGGGAAAATGCATTGTTTCATGTAAATGCAAATCTCAAAATATTTCACGCACTGAACTTTGTGTCTGAAGATAATGAGGACTTATGTGAAAATCATAGCCAACAAAGCGATATTGATAACGCTTCAGATGAAGATCTTTAAGTAAAAACTGTTTACCTTTAAATCTATATTTTGAATCAAAATCAGAGTTTAAATAATGAAATCAATCATTCATTACTTGAGTAGGTACTTAGCGTCTTATAACCCCGAAACGCGTGTATGCAAATTATTTTGCAGTTTTTTTTTGGAATAATAAATTTGATTTTATCGACAAGCTTTCCAAAATATTTTTTAACTGTTATTGGTTACTAAAAATTTGCATTTAAAAAAAAGAAAGAAAAAAAAAACTAAATGAATAACTTATTTTAAATTGGCAATTAGTTTTCAAATTTGAAATATAATAGTATTAAAATATTAAATATGTAAGATAAGTTGAAAAAACATCATAATATGCCCCTAAAATCAGTTAAAATCGGAAGATTTTCATCAATATCTAGTGCAGCCGCCATCTTGGATTAATGACGTCACACAGGCCATCTGACACAAGTTCAAGCAAAACACCCGGTGAGGCATAGTTATATAGGTCATAAGGAATGTATTAGAATTGGTCTTACAATTTCCTCACGAAATTTCCCACGGAGGGTCTTTTTCCTTAAGTATGCAACTGGACTAAAGGTTTTCGAGCTTACGATGCATGTTCATCCTTTGCTCTCTCATTGTACCGAGCACTTCAGGGTAGCTCATAGGTTAACACCTTGCTGTTTATGACGAGATATCTCGTCCATTTAACATGTAATTCTGAGACTGTCCAACTGCAAGGGGGTTAACTGACTGTCATGTTCCTTAAAAACAAACTGCATCTCAAATTTACGTTTTTAGCTTGAAGATACTTTGAATCTCATTCTGTATGGTGATGTCCAACTTATGCTCGACATACTCCATGCAAAGAAATGAAGAATGTAGGGATGTAAATGATTTGGTTCAAGTGAAATAAACATGTGCCTAAGTACATGCAATATTCCGACTGCCCGATTATTCCATCCAAAGACTGCATTTTAATCCTTGTTATGGGCTCATCAGTCTGGAATAGGGAATAATCGAACTGGATGCAGATGTTATTTAATTGGACCTGAGAGGGCCAATAAAATGGTAAATAAAGAAAATTTATCTCACTAGCGAGAGTCCTCTCATTGATGGATGATGACATTGGTGTCATCTTCAATAAGATGACATTTGCCTCGTGCTCGGTTATTTCCCATTCCACACTGAAGAGTCCATTACAAAGATGAAACTGAAGTCTCTGGATGGGATAACCGGGCTGTCGGTACATTGCATGTAGTTCTGTCTTAGCACTGGCTTAGGAGTGGTTACTTGCTGCCTAAGTGTTGTTCTGGGACACCTCGAGCCGAAGGCTCTTAAATTTCTCCGTATAATGGTGGTACAACATGGACTGCCGTGCTAAGTACAAAGTCGTATCTGCACTTTTCATAAAAATTGAGTTACGGTCACCAGGTCGTTCTTTGTCACATATTTCACCTAAATACAACATAATATGGTCATTTGTCAATAGGAATATATTTTCTTTAAATTCTGGAAAAGTTGCATTTCGATCAAATACTACGCAGCTTTAAACGGAAATTTCTCATTTTGAACTCAGATGCAGATACTACTTTTGCACTTAGCACGGCAGTATGGTTGCCACGATTTTTAGTTTAAGCATGCAAACGTGTATAAATTGTTTTGTATAGTTACCACATGTCACTTCATGGAGTTGAGTTCCATACATTTTGCACTTAATCAATTCAATAACGTTTCTTGTTTGTTATGGTTGTTTCCAAATTTAATGTCCAATATATTTCATGAGCAGGTACGGAATCAGCCACCAGCTGGCAGACCAAAACTAAATTCGCGTTTTCAAAGCAAGCATTATATGTTCATTAGGGCACTATTACTGAAAATATTGAGCATCAATCGTCCTTCAGCCTGAAAATTTCGTTTATCCACAAAAACTTGGCTTTCACAGATTATTTTCCACCAGAGTGTACCAAATGTTATTAATTTATTCATTTTTTTTTTCATTTTTTTTCAATGTACAGTAGTAATAATAATCATCCATACACATCCATATGTGTGTATGCATGTATACACATACACACTTACATGTATTCTTGGTACAGGGACATTTTCCGCTGGTATATCATAAAGTAATTTCCAGAGAGATTTTTTTTTCTTTTTGGTCAACCACCAGTAGTAAAATACGAACAATAATCATAACTTATGACCTAATTTTTGCTTTCTTTGAAACATGTGCTATATATAAAAAGTACATGTGTGTGTATGTGTTCTGCTTGTTTCACCACGAGCGGTGTAACATATTATTAATACAGCACTTGTCTCCCCGCTGCGTTCTCCTGCAACTCATTCGAGGCGTGCTATTTTTAGCTTCCCTGCCACCTGAAAAGAGAAGGCAACTACACCCCATGACGCTTCATCTTCATTATCATTTTACAACTCAGATCTTTTACGTGAGTAAAGGAGTGTTTGTACTTCAGAATTTGGGTCAGCAACGGAGACTCCTACGCTGGCCAACCTGTTGCTCACATTCAGTCATTGACACCTTATTTCCAGAGGAGGAAGTTTTGTTTCTTTTTCTTTTCTTTTTCTTCCGAGAAAAAGATACATTTTGGAAAGGGATACAAATGCACATTTTTACCGATACTAATTATCAATATTTTTGGAAAATATAAAAACTAATAACAATCCATTTTTGTTTTAAATTTTAATTTGAATATATATACATTTAAGAAGCAAAGCGTTTACCTCAGGTTGCAATAAAAAAAAATGCATTGAAAAATTGCAGCTTATCTTAATGGTTCTCAAATATTGTGTGTACATATGATTATAGTTACATACTTTTTGAAATTTTGATTTTTTTGAGAAATTAAATCAATTTTGTGAAATTTATGAATTTATTTTTTATGACAAAAAAAACAGTTAATGAATAAACAAAATATTGAAAATGCAGAGGAAGGATCATTGCTCATTATAAGTTTAATAGCATAAAAACAGTATAATAAATATGGGTCATTCTTCAGAAAACGTAACTTTTGAACGCAAATGTTTTTCAATTTCGAAACCTTTTGTTTTCTTTTTTATCATTTTTAAATGAAAGTGTTACCTACTAGAAGTAGCCATAAGCAATGGCCCAACTAGGTTCCAATTATTTTACCCATAAATAAAAAAAAACATAAAAATGCTTTGTTCACGGAAATTTAAAAAAAAAAGAAAAAAAAACTTTTAATATTTAAAAATCGAGGCCAGTATAATATAAAAGTAGTAATTTTGTTAATTGTGCAAACATTCAGCTATTTTAATGATTAGTGGGAATATAATACTAAGCTCTCTTAATTAAAGTACGGCTTAATTAGTAGTTTCAAATGTATGTTAAAAAATAGTATTTAGTAAATTTGAGGATATACGGGCAATTTATAATTTTGGTAGAATGCCTACTACTCATGTATTTCTCCTCCTCATTTATTTTCACCTCAGAAATAATGCCATTGATACGGTCTGTCACGGAGGTGAGATTCACAGAGGTGAGGAATTTTCTATTAATATAGGCCCAATAGATACATTCGTAAGGAATTTTTTTTTTCTTTGCTGCTACAATCTGCACATGTTAAGCAAGTGAAAACGTGTTCACTTCTTTTTTTTTACATTAATTTACATCCCTGAAATTCAAGTTCACGGTGGTGAGAAGTCAGAATAACCACACTAAGTTTTTAAAGCAAAATCTTCCTTCTTGTTTTTCGACAAAAATCTCACAACTTCAACTATGGCTTAAAATAAACGAGGGGGCTGGCTCCCTTGTATCATGGAAAATAAAATTTGATGTCATTACTGCCACGTGTTAATGAGGGACGGCATTTTGTGTTTAGGTAACGGAAGTGAGAATTTATTTTGTTACATTACTCTTACGCCTTCTAAAATGAACTAAAACACAATATTAAAAAATTAAATATACTTAAACAATTAGTATTTGAGACACTTGTGAAAGGAATAATAAATAAATAAGTATATACTTTTAATTAAACAAGTTATTAAGCAACATAAACAGTCCCACCAGGTGTGTGACATGCCTCAGAGGTGAGAATTCACGTGTTGTGAACCAAAAATATACTAAAATAAAATTATTATTAAAAAATTGTTGTCAGGTTTTAATAGATATGTTTTTAATGAAATTAAGAATCATTGTTAAATGGATTGTTCCTTAAAGCTTTACTGTAAAAGGCGTGTGATAGATAAGTTACACTTTTTGAAGAATGACCCATATAATTATGCAAGATTTTTTTTTTTTGTCAAATGTGCTGTGTTTATTGTTTCCATGGTTTGTCTTACTCTCGTCCCTCCCACAGCTTATTTTAATCAACCGTTTTTAGTTAAGCGTTATAGTCAAGTATTTTTTTTTTCTCTTTTGCATTCTGACTATTCTCATCTCTGAAATTGCCAGATAATCAAAACCGTTGGCACCAATAAAAGTAACAGAAGATAATCATATGTTATAATACGCTACAATTTGTTATGTTAAACTACATTAACACGTGAATCATTATTTCACACTAAAAATTTGATTTTTTGATATTATAAACTTATAATGTGTGTGTGTGGTTTTTTTTTCATCTCTAGCGATTGTTCACTTTTTCATGGTAATAGTCACACTAAAGTGTGCCCCAAAAGTTTAGAGACAACAAGGTTTTCATGTTTTACAAGTTAAAAAGAGAAGTAAAGAATTCAAAACAATTTAGAATCATAAAAAAATATTATTACAATATTAACACTTTATACAAATTATATTAAACAATCAGACTTTATGACAAAATTTTAAACTTAAATTTTACTGTCTCAAAAGTTTATAGACAAATCATTATTTTTCTTCAATGCTCGAATTTTTAAGCCATTTTTCCTAATAATTTCAAAACTCGATCAGGCATACTTAAAACAAGGAGTTTGAAGAACTTCTGGCTTTAATGAAAACCAACTGCGTTCAATTTGCAGCCTAAGATCTTGAACTGTTGCAAACAGCCTCCCATTAGCGTATACATCTCGAGCTAATATTCCCCAGAGGTTCTCTATTGGGTTTAGATCAGGACTTAAGGCTGGCCAGTCCATAAGAGTTATTTGGATTTGCCTTAACCACTGCATTGTAGATTTAGACACATGAGTGGAGCAGTTGTCTTGTTGAAATATCCTTTGGTTCCCACCAAGTAATTTTAAAAATGGAAGTAACTGTTCTTCAAGCGTTTCCTGATAATCTTCGGAACATTGACGACCTTTCAAGAAAGATATATCGGTTATTCCATTGAAAGAGAGTGCTCCCCACACCATGAGTGAGCCTCCCCCTTGTTGTCTGCTGAAAAAAGTTCGGGATTCCTTGTGAATATCGTGCCAGTAATACGCCCAACCATCAGGACCATCTAAGTTGAATTTCTTTTTATCACTAAAAAGAACACTTAACCATTCATTTGTCCAATTCGGATTTCGGGCCCACTGAACACGAGCATCTTTATGCTGTTTTGTAAACTTCAGCGCACGACGTATTTTGCGGTAAACAAGAAGTGCACTTGCCTGCAGTCGTCGATGTACTGTTGATTTTCACACTGGAAAGCTTACTTTTTTTACATACTGACCGTGTTGACAGATTCTGGGTTGAAACTAATCTCACCAACTCGCTGTCTTGTCGTTCAGTTGTTTTCTTTGGTTTTCCAGAACGAAAGTTTGCTTCAAAACAATTATCTTTTGACAAAATTTGATAAATACCAGCCCTACTACGACCAATTTTGCTTGCAATGACCACAACTTTCCATCCACACCCTTTCAAACGATAGATTTGCAAACTTTTCTTTTTAGAGAACTACACACTGCTGGCATCTTGGCAATCGTTCCGAAACGGAAACACAGGTTCGTTTTTATAACAGAAAACGTGTGCGTCACAAGTAAATGACCTTGTCGTACGCGAATTTTGAGTATCAATACTAAAATCAGGTTTTAACATCGATTGTCCATATGTTTTTGGGACAGCATTTTCTCGTTTATATTTTTTAAAATTAGATCTATGATCGATGAAAGTTATTTGAGCGTTTTATCATTTTTATGTCATCATTCGTTATTTGCATAGCTTATTTTGTCTCGCTTATTCGTATAGTTATCACGTGTCGATAAAATGATTTTTTTATATAATTGGTTTCAATAAAATGATTGTCTATAAACTTTGGGACGCACTTTATTATTATGCGTTTTAGATTTTCTGTTGTAACTTGTGTTGATAGTTCAATTTTAGATTGGACATTGAACGATCATTAGGCCTGTGCAATGAAACGTGTTTTGTAGATATTCCTCGTTGTTACAACGAAATCTTGCATAAAGCTCAGTTTTGATAGTTAAAGTTTAGGTTTATTTTAAAGACTTCTAGACTCTACGTTCTAAATTTCCTCATGTCAACTTGATTGTTTTCTTGTGTTCACATTTACTCTGGCAAGTTGTGTCTCGTGAGTGTTGTGTTTTATGCTACATTCAATATTCTATTAGCTAAGGTTTATAATCGATCTCTATTTTCAAAATGCAATTTCAATTGTTCAGTTGTCAATGTGAAACCGCAGTATTTTATGTGGATATAGTAGGACAATATTGGAACGCTTCCTATAATCAATTATGTTGACTAGATTTTTTTCTATCATCTACTGACTTGAATGATAAAAGTGATGACGGAATGCTCATGTTGACAGAAAAGTTGGGCTTCATTGTCATGACACCACAAAGCTTAAATTAATTAAGGCTATTAACAAATTGCACTAATTGTATCGTGATCAAGACTTTCCATAACACTAATGAAATAGGCGCACCATCCCAGTCTCGAAGTATAGCGCCCGTATTCGCAAGACTATTCGACCAACGGTCAGACACCTGAACAGCAGATGAAAATCTTCCTATTTGTTAAAGAAGGCTTTGACCCACGGTTGACTGTCTGACTGATTGTCAAATCCAAGATTTGAAATCGTATTTTGCAAATTGCAACATTTCAGGGTGACGAAAATTTACCATCCAGTAGTCAATTTCGATTTAAAAAATGTCTTGACCACTGTAACTTTTCTCCCAGTCGTCATTTTTTACTTGACCACCGTAATTTTCGTCCAGTCTCCTTTTTACTAGCTTTATTTGTCATGCAGAAAACCTTGCTTAAGATCGTGAATGATTTAAAAACCGCCTACGCAGAGCATTTTGGCAACTAAAACATCAAAGCTACATGCCAATGACGCCTAACTATAATATCCTAATTTCAATATCTGGTCAAATCGTCTGATGAGTGCGGGCGTAAGACGCATTTTGCATCCAAAATGACGTAATTATTCCTTTTCCCTCGAGGGAAATGTATTGTACGGTACTGATGCAACAAGAAATTTCTTTGAAAACCAAAACGTCAATAATGGGGTCGTTTCCAAAATTTTCAAGTATTTTTTTCTGAAAGAACATTGTTCGGTAGCTGCGATAGCGGACTGTATTTTTATGCGGAAAGGTGCTGGTAGATGCGGGGTTGTTCATATTTATGCGATGTGATGAAATTTATGCGATATAATGAATAAAATAAGACAACTGACCACACATCATCCTTGTTCCACCATTTATTGCGACTTAAAACAAAAACAGAATGAAAAATGCATGCCAAAATAAAACTCGTCTGCAGATAAAAATCGTTTGCGTTATTATTCAATTCAGAGCAAGGCTAAACTTAAGCAGCGGAACTTCCCTTAACGCTAAACACACAACATTCCGCCCGGCATTGAAAGAATTTTCAATAATTGTCACATTATATGAGATGAGTTTTTTCACAAAAAAAATTGTTAACACTCCTTTTGTCCTGGCAGGACACATATCTTTGATATCCCTCTTGTATAAATATTTGATGAGGTTTTTACTTTGACCACCCTAATATTTCCATCTGAACCAGGTGTAGTCTATAATTCTGCCCAAGGTCCATTTACCTGGGGGTAAGTTATCATCTTTAAGAAGAACCATAGTACCAATAGGAATATTACCTTGTTTGAAACACCACTTAGTACGGTTTTGGAGATGATTTAGATAATCTCTTTGCCAACTTTTCCATATCAATTGCGAGTACCTTGTAAGTTTTTTCCATCTTGACAAGTGATTTTCATTAGTATCAATTAATTGTGGCTCTGGAATTGTGTTAATTGGACGACCGATTAAGAAATGGCCTGGAGTGAGAAATTCGTATTCATTAGAATCTGATGGCAAGGGAGTTAAAGGACGCGAATTTAATATGCCTTCTATTTGAATAACGATAGTCAAAAATTCTTCTATTGTAAGTCTAACATTGTTTAAATTTCTTTTCAAATGGTATTTAACCTACTTAACACCAGCTTCCCACAAACCTCCAAAATTTGGGGAATTGGGAGGAATAAATTTCCAAATTACTGATTCAGAAGTTAAATAATTAGAAAAACTGCTATTTTGCTTAGTAACAAGTGATAACCATCGTTTTAACTCCGAATCTGCACCTTTAAAATTAGTGGCATTATCTGACATAATAGTTGAACTTTTCCCTCTGCGAGCAAAAAAACGCTTTAGAGCAGCTATGAAAGCTTCTGAAGTCAGCTCTGTGACTAATTCAATGTGAATAGCTTTTGTAGCCAAACAAATAAATAAAGCTAAGTAAATTTTGGAATAGATTCCCTTTCTTTGGTTCTTGTATTTAATTTCAAACGGACCACAAAAGTCAACTCCCGCAACATTAAATGTAAAATTAGGGTTGGTCCTTTCAGATGGAAGATTACCCATAATTTGTTGTGCAGTAACAGGTTTATTTTTGAAACACGTAATGCATTCATGAACTATCTTTCGTGCAGTACTTTTACCATTAATTGGCCAATATTGCATGCGAACATGATGCAGCAATGATTGTGGACCCAAATGTAAGTACTTTTTATGGAAATATTCAAAAATTATTGAAGTGAGTTTATGGCTCTTAGGTAAAATAATTGGATGTTTATGATCAAAATTTAAGTTGGAATTATTTAACCTACCTCCCACTCTAAGAATTGAGTCCTTATCTAGAAATGGATTAAAAAATTTAAGTTTACTTTTCCGAGCTACTGATTCATTTTTCTTCAGCAGTTCTATTTCTTCTGTGAATTCCACTTCTTGAACAGATTTAATCAAGAATTTAGTGGACTGCTCCAACTCTTGGATACTTATCTGACCCTTAGAGCTGCTTCGGCCCTTAGCAAATCTGAAAATAAAACATAATGTGCGAATAATTTTAGAAAAACTGTTAGAAATATTTAGGACTGTTTCAATAAACGAAGTGTCTTTCGTTAATGTCAAACAAATGTTCTTTTTGAGTTCAATTTCATAGGTGTTAGAGTCTAGATAATTTGTAGAGGTTTCTGTCATTTTCTCTTCCGACATGTCTTGTTGTAGAAATTCTGGACCCTTAAACCACAAAGATGAGAGTTGAGAGCTGCTTGCTCCGCGTGAGATCAAGTCTGAAGGGTTCTGTTCGGATGCTACATGTTTCCATTGGTAGGCTTCAGTAAGTTGTTGAATGGTAGAAACTCTGTTGCCAACGTAGGTCTTTAATTGATGGGAAGGAGTTTTGATCCACGCAAGTGCAATGGTGGAATCTGACCACAAGATGACTTCCTTGATATTCATTTTCAAAGATTTTAAGGTTTTTTGTGTTAATTCTGCGAGTAGATGACAAGCGGAGAGTTCTAAACGGGCAATTGACATTTTCTTCAGTGGAGCTACCCGAGATTTGCTACATATTAGATGCGAGGACACTTCATGAGATTCAGAAATGCTCTGAAGATAAATAGTTGCTCCGTAAGCAGCTTCTGAAGCATCTGCGAAACCGTGTAATTTTAATGTGTCACCGTCTTCATTTTCTAGGTAACGCTGCACTTTAATATTTTCTATCTCCTTTAAGGATATCACAAAATTACGCCATTCGGTTGCTGGTAACTTGTCTTCCCATTTTAGTCTAAGTAGCCACAGTCTTTGCATAAAGATTTTTGCCTTGCATATTATGGGGCCAATTAAGCCAAGAGGATCATACAATTTTGCAATGTCAGATAGAACGTCTCGTTTGGTGTAACTTATCCTGGGTTTCAAGGAAACCTTGAAGGAAAATTTGTCTTCTGTTGGGTTCCAATTTATCCCTAAAGCTTTTTTCTCATTTTCCGATTTCTCGTCAAAACTATGATTTTCTCCAGCCGAATTAAAAATGGAATTGCTGACATTTGAGCTCCATTTATGAAAAAACGTGCCACTGGTTTTAAACATTTCCAAAAGTTGTTTTTGGACCTCTTCAAATTCCTTAATGTTTGAAGCTCCGGATACCACATCATCCATATAGAAATCACTTAGAGTTACAGCAGACGCAAGAGGAAATTTTGATGCTTCATCATATGCAAGTTGTTGAAGTGTTCTAATAGCTAAATAAGGGGCACTTGATGTCCCGTATGTTACAGTCTTTAACTTAAATGTGAGAACAGGGTCTTCTGCCGTCTTTTTCCACAAAATTCTTTGCAGATTTTGCTGAGATGGATGAATTCCAATTTGCCTGTACATCTTCTTAATATCGGCTATCAATGCGTATTTATGTATGCGAAATCTGACCATTATGTCAAAAATATCTTCTCGGACGTCACCTTTCAATAAAATATCGTTAAGGGATTTTCCAGAAGTTGTTGCGGCCGATGCGTTGAAGACGACACGTAATGGAGTTGTCTGATTTTCTGGTTTATATACTCCGTGATGCGGCAGATAATAAGATTTTTCTTTGAAATCTTCATCTGAGATAACTTCCATGTGATTTAGATCTTCGTATTCTTGCATGAAGTTTTGATATAATTGCATCATTGTTGGTTTGTTTTTCAATTGCTTCCAAAGGCTTTCAAGTCTTCGTTCTGCATTTGCTCTGGAATCTCCTAAGCAGGAAGGTTCTTCTTTAAGAGGCATAGAAACAATGAATCTACCGTCATTATCTCGATTATACGTTGACGTAAAATATTCTTCGCAAAATTTCGCTTCATCGCTAATGATGCGTTTATCGTCTTCCACGTTTTCAATGTTCCAAAATTTCTGAATACTTTGTTCAAGAGAGTCCAAACCTTTAACAAAACCACAAAATTTAAATTCGGATGCGCTTGTGCTTGTTCCAGTAGCTATATAGCCAAAAACTGTCTCTTGAAATCTTAAATCCGGTGAAGGGGTTCGAAATTGTCCAGTTTTTATGATTTCCCAAAACAACTCTGCGCCAATTAATAAATCAATTTTATTTGGAGTGCCAAAACCCGGGTCTGCTAGGATTACACCTGGAGGCAATGTCATATTTTTTGTACTTATGACATAGGATGGGATGACATCAGTAATTCTTGAAAGAATTAATAAATCTAATTTTCTATTAAAAGTGCGATTTTCATTCGAAATTACTGCTTTTATTTTTGAAAATAGTTTCACTGAACTACCATTGATGCCCGAAACGGACGCGTGAAACCTTTCTTTCCTTAAATTCAATAAATCAGCGAATGCAGTTGTAGTGAAGCTGCTTTGGGAACCACAATCTAGGAGAGCACGTCCAATAACTGGATTTCCAGAAGCATCTAAAACTGAAACAAGTGCAGTTGACAAAATCACATTTCGCTCTGCTGAGGGAGTATAGCCAGCGAAAGTCCTAACGTCTTGGACAGCGGGAGAACCATTGTCAGGGCCATTGTCTGGGAACTGCAATTTTTCAATTGTATCCAAAGACTGGAGAGGGGGTGTGGGTTTCGTAGTCTCTCTGACTTTGTGCAATAAGCTGTTATGCCTTTTCCCACAAGTAAAACAGAAATGTTTGGATTTACATGAATTAAGTTGATGCTGATAGCTTAGACAGTTAGTACATAAATTATGTCTCTTTACTGTGTTCCATCTTTCTTGAACATTAAGCTGTAAAAACTGCTTACATTTAAATATTGCATGATCGGGAGATGAACATAAAATGCACAAATTTTTATCACTATTTATCATTAACGATTTTGAGTTAAATTTTTGTTCTGACACATTTTTTGAGGTTTTATGATAAACATTCCTCGATACATTGTCCAAAACTTGACACCTTTTTTCTAAAAATGATAGAAGCTCTTCCAATTTCGGAACTTCTTTGGAGCTTGCGTTTAGCTCAAATTGCTTGCGAGATTCTATGTCTAGTTTTTGTAAGATGATATTTATCAATAAAATATCACTTAAATGATTTCTCTCATATTTGAGGACTTTAAGGGCACGAATATTTTTATTAATAGTGTCAATTAGATGTCTAAGTTCTTTACTAGATTGTTGCTGAATTTTAGAATACTTAAGAATAGAATTTACGTGTGTTTCTACAATTATTCTTTCGTTTTCATATCTTTCTTCTAAAGCTTTAAATAATGAGTCGTAAGTGTCTTCTGCTGACATTAAATGTTTTGCTTCACCGACTAAGCAAGATTGTAAATATTGAAGTTTGTGTACATCTGATAATTGGTTGTTACTATTAATTATACTATTGAATTGCATTTTAAAATTGTTCCATTCTTCAATTTTACCTGCGAACTTTGAAATCGAAAGTTCCGGTAATCTAACTAATGCATTGTTTTTACTTTCATTGGTAGAATTATTTTCTTCATGCGTTGAAAGAAATGTATAAATTCTTACCTCTAATTCTTCAGTTTTCGATTCTAATTCATCGAGATCCTTTTCAATTGGAGGCAAATCTTCATCGTTTTCAATTAGCTGATAATACTGAGAACGCAATTCTGAAGCACTTTCTTGAATTCTTTTCAAGGCTTTAAGTTTAATATCCAGTTCAATTTTTGAAAATGTCCATTCTTTGTCCTCGAAGAATAGTCCTAATTTAGTTACTTGCGTTTTTAGTGCGCCCTTTTGGCGGTTTAAGGCAGTTATTTTCGCCATTTTCTACTGAGAACAACTGTTTTGAAGTTCTGTAATGCGATGCAAATAATATATGTTCTGCTGCGAAGACGGACCAATTTGTTCGGTAGCTGCGATAGCGGACTGTATTTTTATGCGGAAAGGTGCTGGTAGATGCGGGGTTGTTCATATTTATGCGATGTGATGAAATTTATGCGATATAATGAATAAAATAAGACAACTGACCACACATCATCCTTGTTCCACCATTTATTGCGACTTAAAACAAAAACAGAATGAAAAATGCATGCCAAAATAAAACTCGTCTGCAGATAAAAATCGTTTGCGTTATTATTCAATTCAGAGCAAGGCTAAACTTAAGCAGCGGAACTTCCCTTAACGCTAAACACACAACAAACATGTTTAAAAACATAGGATCTGACCATTTTTAAAATAATTTGTTTAAGTTTAATATTTTTAAAAAATTACTTAAATCGGTGCGCTTTCATTGTTTATGCTTCTGCCGATGACATCACAAATGATGAAATGCCATTCTGTGTTGCCATTCACAGAGCAAAATATTTAAGTCGCATCTTTACTCACGTGTATTGGCAACGATATAGTTGATAGGAAGCGTAGAGCGCAACTTTAATTCGCTTCTTGATTATGATAAAGTGGAAACGCAGCAGAAAGATGCGCGAAAGAGTATCATTTGTGACGTCATCAAGACCACGCTTTGCTTCAAAAATCGGACATTTTAAAAAATTAATTGAAAAATAACTGTTGAGAAAATGAAAGTATTTTCTGGATCCATGTTTTTTTTTTGCTTATTCTATCAATTTTAGTGACAAAAAGTACTACTTTTGACTGAAGGAAATAACCCCATTGCAAGAAAAAAGAATCCTATCATTCACTAACAAATCCCATAGTTGACAGAAAATAATTAGCCTGGTGATCAATTCCATTTCATCCCTCTTCCTTCTTCTTCCAAGCTGAGAGAAGAAGAAGCGAGGAACAAACATCCCGTTGGAGCGCGGAGGAAATCCTTTGAAAGGAATCGTGTGCCCGGTTCAGAACCCTGGCAGGAATTACAGCGCGGAGTGAAAGATCCCGCAGTATCCGTGATGCGAAAGAAGGTCAGGTCTCGCAGAAATAGGTCCCGAAGAGGTATCAATACGGAGAACCGGTTCGGGATATTTACCTTTCGCGAAAATGTATCTCCGAAGCATTGTTTCTTTGGAGTTAAAAGACCGCTCGGTATGACCTGGAAAGAAGAGAGAGAGAGAGGAAGAAAAATCCTGTTTCCATGTCGCCCTCAGAAAGGATTTAGAGTTTGATTAAGAAAAGGGGACCGTATACTAATGGTTGTATGTAATTTGGATTTTTTTTTTATTTTATAGTATGTCCTTCAATAGTTAAAAAGATTTAGCAGTACGTTACCGCCCCAAAGTTTGGGCTAAGGCCCCAGAACTACATGCAATATACCAGATAGCCCGGTTATCACATCCTGTGACTGCAGTTTTGCTTTTTTATTAGAACTCCTCAGTCAGGATTAGTGAATAACCGAGCTGGAGGCAGATGCCATCTGTCTTAGACCAGTGTTCTGCCTGTATTCTGCCTTAGCCCTGGCTTAGAGGCAGTAACTTACTGCTAAATACCGCAGCTTTGCCTTCAATTCAGGAGTCGAACCGCACCATGCTGCGGACACTCGCTGGTGAGATAAATTCACTTTATCTACCAGTTTGTTGGTGATCTCGAATTCAAAGGGATGACATCTGCCTCCAACTTGGATATTCACTACTCCTAACTGAAGATTTCTAATAAGAACGAAACTGCAGTCTCAGTATTTGATAACCAGGCTGTCTGGTATAATGCATGAAGTTAAAAAATGCTATCAACTGATTCGCTGTCAACTAACTTTTGCTATCAACTAACTTTTTTCGCTGTAAAAACGATTTAGAAAAGTTCCTAGAAAATAATGGGCAGCTAATCAACCTAAATTCTACCAGTAACGTAGTAACGTATCTGGCAAAAAACAATAAGATTTCCTGCTAAATTCAGTGATTTTCCTGAAAATAACCTGGAACCTTTCTGAGGAATTCATAAACCTTCCCAATAAAAATCTTTCACATCTTCGGCAAAAGTCAGGAACGCTCCTAGAAACGGCAATAGCTCTGGGGAAGTCATAAGAAGACAAACTGAAAAAAAAGTCTTTCTCTAGATTTGCCGAGACTTTTGTCCTTGTTGGAAGTTGCATGGTTGTAATTTGGAAATGAATATATTTAAAATTCATTTGTTGTTAAAATAGTTTTAAAAAATATTTTCTTGTTTATAAAAGAATGCGACAATTTGCTGTTGTATTGCATGAAATGTATCGTGTTCCGAATTGATTTTGTGCAATGTTTAAAACCTTAATTACGAAACGGACATATAAATAAAATGTAAATGAAAATAACGACAAATAAAGCTAAACTAGTATGTTGTGGCCATCACGAAACTTTCTTCTATATTTTTCCTTTTTCTGATCCCTCCCCATGCTTGACGAGGAAGCAATATTCCTAACAAAAACAAAATTACACATGCAAAAACTTGACGACCATCCCAATGTCTGAATTATTGTAAAAACAGAACAAAGAGCGAAAATTGAAAGTTACTTTAAAAGCCTTACTTGAATTAATTACAAATATTTTATTTATTAACAAACATAAGATGGCAACAGTTAAAAATTTTAAATCATTGAGATAATATTTCCGATCATTTCCATACAATTAAAATCACGAGAAATACGCAGACGACAATCTATTACGATTTATCTCTCTTATTGTTGCATTAATAAAGCTATTTTTATTCGCAAAAAAAAAAAAAAAAAATCAACACCTCTTGGAGCGATCGGCGTCAAAATTGAACCAAAGCCTGTTTACATATGGATTCACATATATTCCAAATTTCAACCAGAACGTAGCATTACTTCTTGAGATAGGGCACTCAAAATGGAAAAAAAGAACCGGTGATTGCGCTACCCCCCTTTTAGCTGTTGACACAAAAATAAAATCAGTTCTTATACCCACTAAGGGCTACTTGCCGATAAATTTTTCTTTCATTCCGTTCATTATTTCTTGAGATACAGCAGTCACAATTGACGACAAAAAACGTTCTACAGCTCAACCACCGTTTGAGTTATTGACACCAAAATTGAATCAGCACCTGTTTCTGTTAATACCAACATATGGACCAAATTTTGTTTGATTCCGCCAGTAACTTCCTGAGGAATAGCAAGCACGCGTAACTCGAAAAACGTCCCATTGCTCCACCCCCCTTGGAGGAATTCGCGCCAAAAACTAATGGGCACAAGTTCACATAGGGGCACATATGTGTACTAAATTTCGTTCGATTTCATGCGGTAGTTTTTGTTGTAGAGCGGCCACAAAAAACTGGTCACACACAGACGTGACACACATACATACACACACACATACACACACACACACACAGACAGACAGACATTTTCCAAAAATGGTCGAAATGGACTCAGCACACCTCAAAACGTTCGAATCCGTCAAAATTCGAAATTCGAAAATTTGCACGAATCCAATACTTTCTTCTATATATTAGATATAGAAGAAAGTAAAAAAGAAGCTGCCGCTGCACCACTTTCCCGAACCTAAAATCAACTCGCACATAAAGCAATAAGCCACGTGACTCGCTATCTACCGATCATAAAGGCAATAGAATGAGATACTTCAAGTCATGGCGAAGTAAAATGCACAAAAACCTTGATTGTACAAAAAAAAAACCCACAAGTATTTTCAAACCATTATCAAAACATTTCTCTGATTTTTGTTTTATTTTCTCTTCAATTAAAGTCGGCATTTAAATGTTTTGAGCTCCCTAACACCCGTTTCTTGTAAACATCGTCATTCATGGGCTTCTGTTTGTTGAAAATTGTTGCAAATCTTCACTTTTACGTCCTTTCCTTGTGTATTTATGAAACGAAAGTTAATAGGGTGTGTTCTCTTCACAGGAAAAAAAATCTATAATTATATCAAATCTATGTGTTATAACGTCAAATGTTATTCCTTTGAACTAAAAAGTAGTTGTTTGCGAAAACCAAAATATAAGCATAAGAATAATCCTGATTAAGGAGATACAAAATAATAAAAACTAATAGCATATAACAGGATTCTAAAAAGGAAACTAGGAGTACATCCTTTTGAATTGAGAAAACATTACAAAAAAATCTTTAATGCAACATTTTCGTTTTTGTTTAACTCAAAAAGATTGTTTATCGACTAAAAAAAAATTAATGTATGGAACGCTAAAAAAAACTTCATTTTCCTTTAATTGTGAAAAAAAAAACTCCGAACACCCAAGAATTTTGTTTCTGAAACAGAATTAAAAAGTACAAAAATGAATAGTGAGAAATCAAAAGCTTAGTCTTTTCTGAATCATATCAACAAAATTAAAAATCATAAAAATTAATCATCATTTAATTTGAAAGTTTCTCAGATTACTTTTAAAGCTTAATATTATATAAAAATACATCACAGAAAAATTCCGGGAGAGTAAAAATTCAAATACTTTTAAGCGGAGAAGAGGAACGATTTTCCTTTCTGATAAGTAAATCTATCAATTTAATTAGATAATTTAATAATGCTACTGCATTGTGCAAGATAGTCAGTATAAAGCATTTAATTCACAAATACTAAAGAAGTTGTTACAAAATAATCTGGTTGCAGTTCAGCAAACTAATTGTAAAGAATTGTTTAGTTGGCAAATTTCTTTTTTTATAATTAAAGAAGTTAGTGTTAAGATGTTAACTGTGGGCTACATACATTGAAACAAATTTTTAATACATCCATGATTAACCGTAAAATAATAACATTAAATTAAAAAAAGGAACATTTTCCAGCATTAGAAAGGAGAGAGAAAAACAATTTTTCTGCGTTTTTTCCCTTAATTGTAAACTTAATTGTTAAATTTTAACAAAGCGTTTATTAACCTTATTTTGTGTGTTATAGTCTAATGTTAACTCCTTCTTGTATTTTTGCTTAAGCTAATTCACTTTGCTATGATATTAAGTAAAATTATTTATCAAGTTAGATAAATGTGCAAATTAATGTAAATTTATTCCTGATTTTACACAAAAGCGTTAATTTACTGTGAATTTTTCTTTCAATGTGTTTTGAATGGGAAATAATACATCTAGTTCATTTTAAGAAAATTAACATTTAAATAACCTTAAGGTTAATATATAACATCGAAAGCGATATTGATTACTTTTTTTAACTTATCGCAACACTCGAAACGAGCTGTATCGATGAAAATTCACTTCCATCACCACAAACAACTTTCACTTTATCGGAAAAACTTTGACTCCAGATAAAATATTTTGTTTAAAAAAAGGAGATAGTAAATAAATTCATGAAAAAAAAAAACAGCTAGAGCAAAATAGATCGAATAACTGTATAAGTAACTTGAATTTCTGTCAGATGGATTTGATAAGTTTTGTTTACAATGAAATACATTCTAGAAATGCCAGCTCAAAAGAAATTTATGAATGAATTAAATTCTTCTCACGGAATTTTGCTCCGAATAAAATTTTTACAGTACTGTTACGTGTTTCTTTTAAATGGCTGACGAATAATCATTTCTATATAATTAGTTCTCGTATGCGGATCTCAAAAAACGTGTTATTTAACTATAAAACTTGGCAACATGTTATTTAGATGTAAGATTTCGCAACATAGCAGTGTCTGCAAAAATAAGTAATAAGTTTTCGTAACATTTGAAGAAATGCATTTTGGATTGAATGCTAACAATAAAAAAAAGTTGGAAGAAAACTTTTTTTTATTTTTGCTTTTTATCGCAAACCAAATTTGCAAGATTGTACAATAAAGCTAACGTTCAATAGATGACAAAATGTTTAAAAAAATTAAGAATTTACAACTGCTGCCCTTTACCTACAGAAAGCAGGATAAGTCACTGTTAGGAAAAAAAATGGAACACTATTTCAAAGTCATAAAAAAAATAATAATCATAATAAAAATAAAAATAAAATAAAGAAATAAAATTAATAAACAAAACAAATAAATAAAATAAATAAACTTGGAAATAAAGTGTGTTTCTTAAATATTAAATACTATCATAATATTTGACAAAGGAATATTTTTCTGATAGCTTAAGAAAAAAGACTCGAAATAAATCAAACACAAAATTATTTTGATGTAAAACTTGTTGACTGAAATGTCAAAGATGAAACTTATGACGCTGCGGTTTTTAAGAAATATTTTATGTTAGGGAGAAGTTTCTTTGCTTGGCAACTTGGCACTCACTAATATCAGCAACGTGATCTACAAAAAGTTATTTATAAGTATAATCAGTAGTTATTTCAGTAACTCTTAATTCTTCAAGTGTTTTCTGCAAAACTTGAGAAAAAAAAAAACATGATTCTTAAGATTTCTTTCATAGGAAACTAAAACCAATTACCACCAATTATTTTTATTTCTTTCCCTCAAAAGCCTTTATTTGAGAATTTTTGTTTGATATTTGCCAGATTCTTCGTTACTTATGTTGTCTTTCTTTCGTAGTCATTTCATAAAGTTCGTCGTTTAAAACATTTTTTGCTTTATTGCACCTACATGGTTTTTTCCCTAGCGATTGTTTCTGATTTTTCTTTCTTTCTTGTTTTTCCTTTTTTTTTCAGGTATGATCTTCTTTTCACTGTTCAGATTACGTTCGTGACCTATCTACAAAATAAACAAAAAGCCTACAAGTAAAACAATTCAAATTCATTAGAAGTTCGAAATAATCTTTGAAGCAGAATTTAATTGCCTAAAACCTGTTGTTTTATAATCACATTAGCGTATAATAGCTAACTTAAAACATTTTCTAAAATGATATCAAAAATTTCTTCATTCTCTGAGAACTTATACTATAACTTAAAACTAAGATAAAAGTATCTGCAATAAAGAACTTATAATTCAATTGAACAGGTGCTTAAAACATAAAAAAAAAACAATAATAATAATTAAAAAAAAAAAAAAAAAAGACTTGAAAATTTAGACGCAAGAACTTTTTATTCGTACCTATACAAGAACTCATGATTTTAAATGAAATTGTTGTGAATGTTTGTTATTGCTTTTAAATAAAAATGACTTGTGTTAATAGTCAGGAACAATTGGTTTAAATAACAACCCAAACATTTCAAAAAAAGCTATTTAAAATGTCAGTTATTAGTTTATCTAACATAGTTATAGGGAAAACAAATTTGTAAACTTTTTGTGCACATAAGAGAAAAAACAGTGTCTAATTAATTACCGTGTCTAACACTTAAAAAAAAACTGCAGTACTACTAAAAACTCTCTATCAAACTGGACTTTCATAAAGGTTTCCAGTAACGATAGCTTATTTAATAAGAAGCTATATCGTTACCAGAAAATTTTATGGAATCCCAGTTTCCTAGACATTTTCTAGTAATATTGCAGGTTTTTTTTTTTTTTTTTTTTTTTTGTGTGTGTGTGTGTGTGTGTGTAGTGTTTCATTTAACCACAGCAATGTTTTTAAAATGCATTAGCTTTTTTTATAAATGACACACTTAATCCCAAATCAAGATTCCTTTCTGTGTAAGGGAATGATCAAATAAAACCTAACACTCAGAATAACCGAAGATCAATCAATATTTTAAAATTAATTAATGGTTTAGAAAGAAAGTATAAATATTTTCTTCTTAAGCAGATTCTTGCTAACTGTGTTTTCAGAGGAAAAGGGCTCAGCTCCGGAGAACAATATTTTTGTCAGAATACTCGAATCACTACAACAATCCACTGACTCCAAAGCGAAATGATTTTTTAAAGCACATTTTTAGAAACTCGTATTCACTCATTCAAACCCCATTGACCCGTTCATTACTACTATTCTTTGCGTAGTGTAATGCTAAAGTGGTACAACAGTTGTACTAGAGCTGTGGTGAAGGAAAAGGATCACAAAAATGTTCTTCTCTTGCTAAGAAGCATATCTAAATCTAGATAATTTTTTTTCTTAAAATCATTGTTACTTTTTCATCAGTAATTAATTTGAATAAGATATTTTTTTTTCTTGAGACGTGAGTAATTTTCCCTTACAACGGAAGTAGTGCATGTAATGCAAGACTCCATGAAATCAATTTTAGCCGCAGTTTTTAAATGATGGAAAAGAAACTGTAAAATGCAATTTTTTCTTGAGTTATCCGATTTAATCTTATTTTTGCAATTCATATTTTGATATTATATTTAGAGGCTCAGTGGAATTTGATGTAGTTTCTGCGCTTAAATATATTTTCTCCTAAACTAAAGTTTTTAATGGTGCGAAATGTGAATCAAAATTTTCTCCTTTAACTAGAACACTGATATTTTGTCATGGAAACAGAAAAAGGATCTGTATAGGAATGTTGGATTTTACTAACTTAAAATGACTCCTTAATAGATTCAAGTGAAAATGAATTATTAAAAATATAATCTTACTATCTTGCTTTCCCAAGCTTTTTAGCTAACCGATCAAGTGGAAAACCAAGAACAGGAAACATTTTTGTAAAGAATTAATCATGAAAATTATAATCTTTTCTTACCGTAACTGCATGCACCAGTTGAATTCCGTTAAATACTTTTGTCAAGTTTTTTTTTTTTCCTTTAAAGATTTTTTAACATTACTTCTACGGCAAAAATTTCTTATCTAGTCGCTATGTGGTGCTCATTTTTCCTCAAATGAAGAAAAATTCTTAGGGGTTATTTTAAGTTTAGAATTTTATATCGATTCAGTATGAACTGTATTTGGTAGTAACCAAACAATTCACTATTATACTGTTGTAAAATTAATGTGCTTTGGTTTGAAAAGTAAGGCAGTTTCACACAAGAATTGAAATTTTGAAGATATGAAGTCTTCAATATGCATTTGAAGCAAGTGAAATTTTCTTGTATTAACGCACGTACTTTGTTATTCCTTAACTCGAATAATATCTAACGGAGCAGAATGGAACTTTCTGACTTTTCATTATATGACACTACTTGAATGCTTGTTTAATCATTTAATCATTCGCCTCATAGTACTGTAAATATCGATCCTTATACCTAGAAAGACGGAAGGGGCCACAGTGACCCCTGAGCTATTTTACAACAAAAAAAGACTTTTTCTCTTTCTCCTAATTGTTGTAGCATAAAAAAATGCTATTCACTCTAGTTTAACCTGTAACTTCTATTTTATGCAGCTGGTTGGTTATCCAAATGCTACCAACTGTAGAAAAACTGAAAATCATTACTGATTAAGTTTTTATTTAGCCATCAAAGAAAGTGCATCGGGCTCATTCAGGTAGAATTTTAAAATTAATTCATCGCAAAAATGGGTTGGGGCCAGACCGTCCCCTTCAGTTTCTAGGTATACATGACATTTCAGTCTTTCTGGTGTTAATTGCCAATCTCGCGATATAGCAAGATGCGGTCCTCACCAAACTGCCAATAGCACGTCACCATTAAATTTCTAAAAGTTTTTGAAAATATCCGTACTTCAGAACCAGACTAGCGTAAGTCCAAAAATTGCGATTTTTCGTTTATTAGTGCATTGTATGTAGAATCCGACTTCGCATCGAGCCATGTGAATATAATTTAAAAAAAAAAGAAAATCCTTTGTAATTATTTACCAATGTTAAAAGAGCGTGCATCCCATTCTTTGTATGCGCCAGACAAACGTTTTCCATCTCTACTGCAAAGTAGCAATTATGTGACATATGTCAGTCTGGCTCAGAGGTACAGATGTAGCGACCACATCAAAACAGCATGTAATACATATTTGCCGCTAGGAAAGAGATCGACTTTCGTCTTTACTTTTCGAATATCTAACTAATTTACAATTTAGAGTAAATTCAATATTTACACATTTTTTTTTTTGTGATATTAGTGAAAAAAAAGGGGGGGGGGAGGGCTTTCGAAAGAGCGCAAGCACTGTGACCACTGGTATAATGTACTTTTTTTGTGATGTTGTAATATGTACAATGAAGAAACCAAGTCTAACGAAACTAAACCAAGTAAGTTCCCTATAAATGTTGCTTTTTTGTTATTATTATAAAAGATCAAAAGTAAAAGTTAAGATTATTAGACTGAATGTCTTTTATTTCTAAAACAGATAGCTTATTTGGCTAAATATACCGGACACGTGATATCGCGTTTCCGGTCATATGGGCAATAACTGCATCATGTAAAGTCAATCACACCATATTGCGTGATAGATATTTAGAGTACATAAATACAATGTACATAATACTAAAAGTATATAAATAATACATTAACTTGTTTTAAACGCAATAAATAAATTTAAAAAAAAAACTAAATTTTCTACCACACGAAATTTCAGTTTTCAGCTTGGTAGTGAATTCGTTAAGAGTTTCAATCTTTCAATAGCAATCCTTAAGTAATAGTTTTATTTTGCAATTTTAATGCAATTAGTGTTTTAATAAAGTGACACTCTTTTTTAATATATTAATTATAATTAATTTCAAATTAATTAATTAATACCACACTATATTCTTTTAAATGCACTCTTATAAATACATTTTTTTCGTGGGTTTCTTTTCAGAGTTTTTTACACTTTAAATGTTTTTTGTAGGCTCTTGTTAGCATTCAGAAGTAGTTATAAAGATCTAATTTTAACTAAACAATCTTTGAAAAAATCATTCTTTAAATTAATTTGAGTTTTGATTTTTGGGTGTTTTTTGGAAAAGGTGAACTACGGTTAATTCTAAATGTCTTGTTTTGAAAAAAAAAAAAAACCCTAACGTTCCCAATTTAATGTTAAAAATACAAATGAATGTTAAAAAGTATAAACTATTTGTCAAACAACTATTTTTTGTTTTTGTTTTTAGTGATTTTTTAAATATATTACTTTTAGTAATTATGTTTAAAAAAATAATAACTTCCAATACTTGTTTTTTAAAGGAAGAATGAAATGACAGCCATCTTTTTTTAACTAGTTGTTTTAATTCACATCAGGAGTTATGAAAAAGCATTTTCCATCCGTAATGTTTAGCTTGGTCCCATAATTTATGCATTTTAAACAAGGCGTTACATTAATGAATACAATGTGCCCAGCTTATTGTATAGGAAATATAGGAATTACTGTGAAAAAAGTTTTGGACTGCGAAAACGGCAACGTAGTT